>NW_026289710.1:22500-67500 GCF_023373465.1 Oncorhynchus keta | reverse complement strand
CATACAGTAGAGAGGTTTCTCTGTCTCTAGGATGGCAGTCCATACAGTAGAGAGGGTTTCTCTGTCTCTAGGATGGCAGTCCATACAGTAGAGAGGGTTTCTCTGTCTCTAGGATGACACTCCAAACAGTAGAGAGGTTTCTCTGTCTCTAGGATGGCAGTCCATACAGTAGAGGGTTCTCTGTCTCTAGGATGGCAGTCCATACAGTAGAGAGGTTTCTCTGTCTCTAGGATGGCAGTCCATACAGTAGAGAGGGTTTCTCTGTCTCTAGGATGGCAGTCCATACAGTAGAGAGGGTTTCTCTGTCTCTAGGATGGCAGTCCATACAGTAGGGAGTGTTCTCTGTCTCTAGGATGGCAGTCCATACAGTAGAGAGCGTTTCTCTGTCTCTAGGATGGCAGTCCATACAGTAGAGAGGGTTTCTCTGTCTCTAGGATGGCAGTCCATACAGTAGAGAGGGTTTCTCTGTCTCTAGGATGGCAGTCCATACAGTAGAGAGGGTTTCTCTGTCTCTAGGATGGCACTCCAAACAGTAGAGAGGGTTTCTCTGTCTCTAGGATGGCACTCCAAACAGTAGAGAGGGGTTCTCTGTCTCTAGGATGGCAGTCCATACAGTAGAGAGGGTTTATCTGTCTCTAGGATGGCAGTCCATACAGTAGAGAGGGTTTATCTGTCTCTAGGATGGCAGTCCATACAGTAGAGAGGGTTTCTCTGTCTCTAGGATGGCAGTCCATACAGTAGAGAGTGTTCTCTGTCTCTAGGATGGCAGTCCATACAGTAGAGAGGGTTTCTCTGTCTCTAGGATGGCAGTCCATACAGTAGAGAGGGTTTCTCTGTCTCTAGGATGGCAGTCCATACAGTAGAGAGGGTTTCTCTGTCTCTAGGATGGCAGTCCATACAGTAGAGAGGGTTTCTCTGTCTCTAGGATGGCAGTCCATACAGTAGAGAGGGTTTCTCTGTCTCTAGGATGGCAGTCCATACAGTAGAGAGGGTTTCTCTGTCTCTAGGATGGCAGTCCATACAGTAGAGAGGGTTTCTCTGTCTCTAGGATGGCAGTCCATACAGTAGAGAGGGTTTCTCTGTCTCTAGGATGGCAGTCCATACAGTAGAGAGGTTCTCTGTCTATAGGATGGCAGTCCATACAGTAGAGAGGGTTTCTCTGTCTCTAGGATGGCACTCCAAACAGTAGAGAGGGTTTCTCTGTCTCTAGGATGGCACTCCAAACAGTAGAGAGGGTTTCTCTGTCTATAGGATGGCAGTCCATACAGTAGAGAGGGTTTCTCTGTCTCTAGGATGGCAGTCCATACAGTAGAGAGGGTTTATCTGTCTCTAGGATGGCACTCCAAACAGTAGAGAGGGTTTCTCTGTCTCTAGGATGGCAGTCCATACAGTAGAGAGGTTCTCTGTCTCTAGGATGGCAGTCCATACAGTAGAGAGCGTTTCTCTGTCTCTAGGATGGCAGTCCATACAGTAGAGAGGGTTTCTCTGTCTCTAGGATGGCAGTCCATACAGTAGAGAGGGTTTCTCTGTCTCTAGGATGGCAGTCCATACAGTAGAGAGGGTTTCTCTGTCTCTAGGATGGCAGTCCATACAGTAGAGAGGGTTTCTCTGTCTCTAGGATGGCAGTCCATACAGTAGAGAGGGTTTCTCTGTCTCTAGGATGGCAGTCCATACAGTAGAGAGGGGTTTCTCTGTCTCTAGGATGGCAGTCCATACAGTAGAGAGGGTTTCTCTGTCTCTAGGATGGCAGTCCATACAGTAGAGAGTGTTCTCTGTCTCTAGGATGGCAGTCCATACAGTAGAGAGGGTTTCTCTGTCTCTAGGATGGCAGTCCATACAGTAGAGAGGGTTTCTCTGTCTCTAGGATGGCAGTCCATACAGTAGAGAGTGTTCTCTGTCTATAGGATGGCAGTCCATACAGTAGAGAGGGTTTCTCTGTCTCTAGGATGGCAGTCCATACAGTAGAGAGGGTTTCTCTGTCTCTAGGATGGCAGTCCATACAGTAGAGAGGGTTTCTCTGTCTCTAGGATGGCAGTCCATACAGTAGAGAGGGTTTCTCTGTCTCTAGGATGGCAGTCCATACAGTAGAGAGGGGTTCTCTGTCTCTAGGATGGCAGTCCATACAGTAGAGAGGGTTTATCTGTCTCTAGGATGGTTATAGACAGTAGAGAGGGGTTCTCTGTCTCTAGGATGGCAGTCCATACAGTAGAGAGTGTTCTCTGTCTATAGGATGATTATAGACAGTAGAGAGGGTTTCTCTGTCTCTAGGATGGCAGTCCATACAGTAGAGAGGGTTTCTCTGTCTCTAGGATGGCAGTCCATACAGTAGAGAGGGTTTCTCTGTCTCTAGGATGGCAGTCCATACAGTAGAGAGGGTTTCTCTGTCTCTAGGATGGCAGTCCATACAGTAGAGAGGGTTTCTCTGTCTCTAGGATGGCAGTCCATACAGTAGAGAGGGTTTCTCTGTCTCTAGGATGGCAGTCCATACAGTAGAGAGGGTTTCTCTGTCTCTAGGATGGCAGTCCATACAGTAGAGAGGGTTTATCTGTCTCTAGGATGGCAGTCCATACAGTAGAGAGGGTTTATCTGTCTCTAGGATGGCAGTCCATACAGTAGAGAGGGTTTATCTGTCTCTAGGATGGTTGTAGACAGTAGAGAGGTGTTCTCTGTCTCTAGGATGGTTATAGACAGTAGAGGGGTTTCTCTGTCTCTAGGATGGTTATAGACAGTAGAGAGGTGTTCTCTGTCTCTAGGATGGTTGTAGACAGTAGAGAGGGTTTCTCTGTCTCTAGGATGGTTGTAGACAGTAGAGAGGGTTTCTCTGTCTCTAGGATGGTTATAGACAGTAGAGAGGGTTCTCTGTCCCTAGGATGGTTATATACAGTAGACTGTCTCTAGGATGGTTATAGACAGTAGAGAGGTTTCTCTGTCTCTAGGATGTCTGTTGACTTGGCTATATACACTGGGTACCAGGTAATAACGTGGTTATATACACAGGGTACCAGGTAATAACGTGGTTATATACACAGGGTACCAGGTAATAACTTGGCTATATACACAGGGTACCAGGTAATAACATGGTTATATACACAGGGTACCAGGTAATACCTTGGCTATATACACAGGGTACCAGGTAATAATGTGGTTATATACACAGGGTACCAGGTAATAACATGGTTATATACACAGGGTACCAGGTAATACCTTGGCTATATACACAGGGTACCAGGTAATAACGTGGTTATAGACACAGGGTACCAGGTAATAACTTGGCTATATACACAGGGTACCAGGTAATAACGTGGTTATATACACAGGGTACCAGGTAATAACGTGGCTATATACACAGGGTACCAGGTAATAACTTGGCTATATACACAGGGTACCAGGTAATAACATGGCTATATACACAGTGTACCAGGTAATAACTTGGTTATATACACAGGGTACCAGGTAATACCATGGCTATATACACAGGGTACCAGGTAATAACTTGGTTATATACACAGGGTATCAGGTAATAACATGGCTATATACACAGGGTACCAGGTAATAATGTGGATTATATACACAGGGTACCAGGTAATAACGTGGATTATATACACAGGGTACCAGGTAATAACGTGGTTATATACACAGGGTACCAGGTAATAACATGGTTATATACACAGGGTACCGTATAATAACGTGGTTATATACACAGGGTACCAGGTAATAACGTGGTTATATACACAGGGTACCAGGTAATACCATGGCTATATACACAGGGTACCAGGTAATAACTTGGTTATATACACAGGGTATCAGGTAATAACATGGCTATATACACAGGGTACCAGGTAATAATGTGGATTATATACACAGGGTACCAGGTAATAACGGGGTTATATACACAGGGTACCAGGTAATAACATGGTTATATACACAGGGTACCAGGTAATAACGGGGTTATATACACAGGGTACCAGGTAATAACATGGTTATATACACAGGGTACCAGTTAATAACATGGTTATATACACAGAGGTACCAGGTAATAACTTGTTATATACACAGGGTACCAGGTAATAACATGTCTATATACACAGGGTACCAGGTAATAACTTGATTATATACATAGGGTACCAGGTAATAACTTGGTTATATACACAGGGTACCAGGTAATAACATGGCTATATACACAGGGTACCAGTAATAACATGTCTATATACACAGGGTACCAGGTAATAACTTGGTTATATACACAGGGTACCAGGTAATAACTTGGTTATATACACAGGGTACAAGGTAATAACATGGTTATATACACAGGGTACCAGGTAATAACTTGGCTATATACACAGGGTATCAGGTAATAACATGGTTATATACACATGGTATCAGGTAATAACATGGCTATATACACAGGGTACCAGGTAATAACATGGCTATATACACAGGGTACCAGGTAATAACTTGGCTATATACCCCGTGTTCCCCTCCCCCTGTCCCCCTCCCCTGTTCCCCTCCCCGTGTTCCCCTCCCCGTGTTCCCCTCGCCCTGTTCCCCTCCCCGTGTACCCCTCCCCGTGTCCCCCTCCCCGTGTTCCCCTCCTCCTGTTCCCCTCGCCCTGTTCCCCTCCCCATGTACCCCCCCCTGTACCCCTCCCCGTGTACTCCTCCCCATGTACCCCTCCCCATGTTCCCCTCCCCTGTACCCCTCCCCTGTTCCCCTCCCTGTGTACCCCTCCCCGTGTTCCCCTCCCCCTGTTCCCCTCCCCGTGTTCCCCTCCCCGTGTACCCCTCCCCTGTTCCCCTCCCCTGTACCCCTCCCCGTGTTCCCCTCCCCGTGTACACCTCCCTGTGTACCCCTCCCCGTGTTCCCTCCCCTTTTCCCCTCCCCATGTCCCCTCCCCTGTTCCCCTACCCATGTCCCCTCCCAGTGTTCCCCTCCCTATGTACCCCTCCCTGTGTTCCCTCCCCTTTTCCCCTCCCCGTGTACCCCTCCCCGTGTACCCCTCACTGTGTTCCCCTCCCCTGTTCCCCTCCCCATGTCCCCTCCCCATGTCCCCTCCCCTGTTCCCCTCCCCCTGTTCCCCTCCCCATGTCCCCTCCACGTGTTTCCCCCTCCCCGTGTTCCCCTCCCCGTGTACCCTTCCCTGTGTTCCCCTCCCCTGTTCCCCTCCCCGTGTACACCTCCCTGTGTACCCCTCCCCGTGTTCCCCTCCCCTTTTCCCCTCCCCATGTCCCCTCCCCCTGTTCCCCTCCCCATGTCCCTCCCAGTGTTCCCCTCCCTATGTACCCCTCCCCGTGTTCCCCTCCCCCTTTTCCCCTCCCCGTGTACCCCTCACTGTGTTCCCCTCCCCTGTTCCCCTCCCCATGTCCCCTCCCCATGTCCCCTCCCCTGTTCCCCTCCCCGTGTTCACCTCCCCGTGTTCCCCTCCCCATGTCCCCTCCCCATGTCCCCTCCCCGTGTTCACCTCCCCGTGTACCCCTCCCCGTGTTCCCCTCCCCGTGTTCCCCTCCCCGTGTTCCCCTCCCCATGTCCCCTCCCGTGTTCACCTCCCCGTGTACCCCTCCCCGTGTTCCCCTCCCCATGTCCCCTCCCCGTGTACCCCTCCCCGTGTTCCCCTCCCCATGTCCCCTCCCCTGTTCCCCTCCCCGTGTTCCCCTCCCCATGTCCCCTCCCCTGTTCCCTCCCCGTGTATCCCTCCCCCTGTTCCCCTCCCCGTGTATCCCTCCCCCTGTTCACCTCCCCGTGTTCCCCTCCCCATGTCCCCTCCCCGTGTTCCCCTCCCCGTGTTCCCCTCCCCATGTCCCCTCCCCTGTTCCCCTCCCCGTGTATCCCTCCCCTGTTCCCCTCCCCGTGTATCCCTCCCCTGTTCCCCTTCCCGTGTCCCCCTGTTCCCCTCCCCATGTCCCCTCCCCGTGTACCCCTCCCCTGTTCCCCTTCCAGTGTTCCCCTCCCCCTGTTCCCCTTCCCGTGTTCCCCTCCCCTGTTCCCCTCCCCATGTCCCCTCCCCGTGTTCCCCTCCCCGTGTTCCCCTCCCCGTGTTCACCTCCCCGTGTTCCCCTCCCCATGTCCCCTCCCCATGTCCCCTCCCCGTGTTCACCTCCCCGTGTACCCCTCCCCGTGTTTCCCTCCCCGTGTTCCCCTCCCCGTGTTTCCCTCCCGTGTTCCCCTCCCCGTGTTCCCCTCCCCGTGTACCCCTCCCCTGTTCCCCTTCCCGTGTTCCCCTCCCCTGTTCCCCTCCCATGTCCCCTCCCCGTGTACCCCTCCCCTGTTCCCCTTCCCGTGTTCCCCTCCCCCTGTTCCCCTCCCCCTGTCCCCCTCCCCATGTTCCCCTCCCAGTGTACCCCTCCCCTGTTCCCCTCCCCTGTGTTCCCCTCCCCGTGTTCCCCTCCCCTGTTCCCCTCCCCATGTCCCCTCCCCTGTACCCCTCCCCTGTTCCCCTCCCCGTGTACCCCTCCCCTGTTCCCCTCCCCTGTCCCCCTCCCCATGTTCCCCTCCCAGTGTACCCCTCCCCTGTTCCCCTCCCCCTGTGTTCCCCTCCCCGTGTTCCCCTCCCCTGTCCCCCTCCCCATGTTCCCCTCCCCGTGTACATATGTTAATGCAGACTTCTGTTTTGCTGAATCGATTCAGTAGAAAAACCAAATCCATCTGCCTGATCTCTCCAGCTAGGCAACTCTGTGCCTGTGCCTGTGTGTGTGTGTGTGTGTGTGTGTGTGTGTGTGTGTGTGTGTGTGTGTGTGTGTGTGTGTGTGTGTGTGTGTGTGTGTGTGTGTGTGTCACCTCTGCCACCTCTACACTCTAACCACTAAGCTACCCTGCCACCTCCACACTCTAACCACAAGGCTACCCTGCCACCTCTACACTCTAACCACTAGGCTACCCTGCCACCTCTACACTCTAACCACAAGGCTACCCTGCCGCCTCTACACTCTAACCACTAGGCTACCCTGCCGCCTCTACACTCTAACCACAAGGCTACCCTGCCACCTCTACACTCTAACCACTAGGCTACCCTGCCACCTCTACACTCTAACCACTAGGCTACCCTGCCACCTCTACACTCTAACCACAAGGCTACCCTGCCGCCTCTACACTCTAACCACTAGGCTACCCTACCGCCTCTACACTCTAACCACTAGGCTACCCTGCCCCCTCTACACTCTAACCACTAGGCTACCCTGCCCCCTCTACACTCTAACCACTAGGCTACCCTGCCACCTCTACACTCTAACCACTAGGCTACCCTGCCACCTCTACACTCTAACCACTAGGCTACCCTGCCACCTCTACACTCTAACCACAAGGCTACCCTGCCACCTCTACACTCTAACCACTAGGCTACCCTGCCGCCTCTACACTATAACCACTAGGCTACCCTGCCGCCTCTACACTATAACCACAAGGCTACCCTGCCACCTCTACACTCTAACCACAAGGCTACCCTGCCGCCTCTACACTATAACCACTAGGCTACCCTGCCGCCTCTACACTATAACCACAAGGCTACCCTGCCACCTCTACACTCTAACCACTAGGCTACCCTGCCACCTCTACACTCTAACCACTAGGTTACCCTGCCGCCTCTACACTCTAACCACTAGGCTACCCTGCCACCTCTACACTCTAACCACTAGGCTACCCTGCCACCTCTACACTCTAACCACTAGGCTACCCTGCCACCTCTACACTCTAACCACAAGGCTACCCTGCCACCTCTACACTCTAACCACAAGGCTACCCTGCCACCTCTACACTCTAACCACAAGGCTACCCTGCCACCTCTACACTCTAACCACAAGGCTACCCTGCCACCCCTACACTCTAACCACAAGGCTACCCTGCCACCTCTACACTCTAACCACAAGGCTACCCTGCCACCCCTAATATGTTCTACATTGCAGAATAATAGTGGACCAATCAACAGCCAAACATGATGACCATTCTGACAAATCAACAGTCAAACATGATGACCATTCTGACAAATCAACAGCCAAACATGATGACCATTCTGACAAATCAACAGTCAAACATGATGACCATTCTGACCAATCAACAGCCAAACATGATGACCATTCTGACCAATCAACAACCAAACAAGATGACCATTCTGACCAATCAACAATCAAACAAGATGAACATTCTGACCAATCAACAGTCAGACAAAATGACCATTCTGACCAATCAAAAAAAATCTAATCAAATCAAATTTTATTTGTCACATACACATGGTTAGCAGATGTTAAATGCGAGTGTAGCGAAATGCTTGTGCTTCTAGTTCCGACAATGCAGTGATAACCAACAAGTAATCTAACTAACAATTCCAAAACTACTGTCTTGTACACAGTGTAAGGGGATAAGGAACATGTACATAAGGATATATGAATGAGTGATGGTACAGAGCAGCATACAGTAGATGGTATCGAGTACAGTATATACATATGAGATGAGTGTGTAGACAAAGTAAACAAAGTGGCATAGTTAAAGTGGCTAGTGATACATGTGTTACATAAGGATGCAGTCGATGAT
This sequence comes from Oncorhynchus keta, assembly GCF_023373465.1. Taxonomy (NCBI): domain Eukaryota; kingdom Metazoa; phylum Chordata; class Actinopteri; order Salmoniformes; family Salmonidae; genus Oncorhynchus; species Oncorhynchus keta. Next base: position 58,983 of record NW_026289710.1, on the reverse strand, counting down.
GTAGAGTACAGTATATACATATGCATATGAGATGAATAATGTAGGGTAAGTAACATTATATAAGGTAGCATTGTTTAAAGTGGCTAGTGATATATTTACATAATTTCCCATCAATTCCCATTATTAAAATGGCTGGAGTTGGGTCAGTGTCAATGACAGTGTGTTGGCAGCAGCCACTCAATGTTAGTGGTGGCTGTTTAACAGTCTGATGGCCTTGAGATAGAAGCTGTTTTTCAGTCTCTCGGTCCCAGCTTTGATGCACCTGTACTGACCTCGCCTTCTGGATGATAGCGGGGTGAACAGGCAGTGGTTCGGGTGGTTGATGTCCTTGATGATCTTTATGGCCTTCCTGTAACAACGGGTGGTGTAGGTGTCCTGGAGGGCAGGTAGTTTGTCCCCGTGATGCGTTGTGCAGTCCTCACTACCCTCTGGAGAGCCTTACGGTTGAGGCGGAGCAGTTGCCGTACCAGGCGGTGATACAGCCCGCCAGGATGCTCTCGATTGTGCATCTGTAGAAGTTTGTGAGTGCTTTTGGTGACAAGCCGAATTTCTTCAGCCTCCTGAGGTTGATTGAATAGGCGCTGCTGCGCCTTCTTCACGACTGTCAGTGTGAGTGGACCAATTCAGTTTGTCTGTGATGTGTATGCCGAGGAACTTAAAACTAGCTACCCTCTCCACTACTGTTCCATCGATGTGGATAGGGGGTGTTCCTCTGCTGTTTCCTGAAGTCCACAATCATCTCCTTAGTTTTGTTGACGTTGAGTGTGAGGTTATTTTCCTGACACCACACTCCGAGGGCCCTCACCTCCTCCCTGTAGGCCGTCTCGTCGTTGTTGGTAATCAAGCCTACCACTGTTGTGTCGTCCGCAAACTTGATGATTGAGTTGGAGCGTGCGTGGCCACGCAGTCGTGGGTGAACAGGGAGTACAGGAGAGGGCTCAGAACGCACCCTTGTGGGGCCCCCGTGTTGAGGATCAGCGGGAGGAGATGTTGTTGCCTACCCTCACCACCTGGGGGCGGCCCGTCAGGAAGTCCAGTACCCAGTTGCACAGGGCGGGGTCGAGACCCAGGGTCTCGAGCTTGATGACGAGCTTGGAGGGTACTATGGTGTTGAATGCCGAGCTGTAGTCGATGAACAGCATTCTCACATAGGTATTCCTCTTGTCCAGGTGGGTTAGGGCAGTGTGCAGTGTGGTTGAGATTGCATCGTCTGTGGACCTATTTGGGCGGTAAGCAAATTGGAGTGGGTCTAGGGTGTCAGGTAGGGTGGAGGTGATATGGTCCTTGACTAGTCTCTCAAAGCACTTCATGATGACGGAAGTGAGTGCTACGGGGCGGTAGTCGTTTAGCTCAGTTACCTTAGCTTTCTTGGGAACAGGAACAATGGTGGCCCTCTTGAAGCATGTGGGAACAGCAGACTGGTATAGGGATTGATTGAATATGTCCGTAAACACACCGGCCAGCTGGTCTGCGCATGCTCTGAGGCGCGGCTGGGGATGCCGTCTGGGCCTGCAGCCTTGCGAGGGTTAACACGTTTAAATGTCTTACTCACCTCGGCTGCAGTGAAGGAGAGACCGCATGTTTCCGTTGCAGGCCGTGTCAGTGGCACTGTATTGTCCTCAAAGCGGGCAAAAGTTATTTAGTCTGCCTGGGAGCAAGACATCCTGGTCCGTGACTGGGCTGGATTTCATCTTGTAGTCCGTGATTGACTGTAGACCCTGCCACATGCCTCTTGTGTCTGAGCCATTGAATTGAGATTCCACTTTGTCTCTGTACTGACGCTTAGCTTGTTTAATAGCCTTGCGGAGGAATAGCTGCACTGTTTGTATTCAGTCATGTTGCCAGACACCTTGCTCTGATTAAAAGCAGTGGTTCGCGCTTTCAGTTTCACGCGAATGCTGCCATCAATCCACAGTTTCTGGTTAGGGAATGTTTTTATCGTTGCTATGGGAACGACATCTTCGACGCACGTTCTAATGAACTCGCACACCAAATCAGCGTATTCGTCAATATTCCCATCTGACGCAATACGAAACATGTCCCAGTCCACGTGATGGAAGCAGTCTTGGAGTGTAGAGTCAGCTTGGTCTGACCAGCGTTGGACAGACCTCAGCGTGGGAGCCTCTTGTTTTAATTTCTGCCTGTAGGCAGGGATCAGCAAAATGGAGTCGTGGTCAGCTTTTCCGAAGGGCGGGGCAGGGCCTTATATGCGTCGCGGAAGTTAGAGTAACAATGATCCAGGTTTTACCACCCTGGTTGCGCAATCGATATGCTGATAAAATTTAGGGAGTCTTGTTTTCAGATTGGCTTTGTTAAAATCCCCAGCTACAATGAATGCAGCCTCCGGATAAATGTTTTCCAGTTTGCAAAGAGTTAAATAAAGTTCGTTCAGAGCCATCGATGTGTCTGCTTGGGGGGATATATACGGCTGTGATTATAATCGAAGAGAATTCTCTTGGAAGATAATGTGGTCTACATTTGATTGTGAGGAATTCTAAATCAGGTGAACAGAAGGATTTGAGTTCCTGTATATTTCCTTCATCACACCATGTCCCGTTAGTCATGAGGCATACGCCCCGCCACTCTTCTTACCAGAGAGATGTTTGTTTCTGTCCGCGCGATGCGTGGAGAAACCCGTTTGGCTGCACCGCCCTGGATAGCGTCTTCCCAGTAAGCCATGTTTCCGTAAAGCAGAGAACGTTGCAGTCTCTGATGTCCCTCTGGAATGCCACCCTTGCTCGGATTTCATCAACCTTGTTGTCGAGAGACTGGACATTGGCAAGAAGAATACTGGGAAGTGGTGCGCGATGTGCCCTTTTTCGGAGTCTGACCAGAACACCGCCGCGTTTCCCTCTTTTTCGTAGTCGTTTCTTTGGGTCGCTGCAAGCGTCCATTCCGTTGTCCTGTTTGTAAGGCAGAACACAGGATCCGCGTCGCGGAAAACATATTCTTGGTCGTACTGATGGTGAGTTGACGCTGATCTTATATTCAGTAGTTCTTCTCGACTGTATGTAATGAAACCTAAGATGACCTGGGGTACTAATGTAAGAAATAACACGTAAAAAAACAAAAAACTGCATAGTTTCCTAGGAACGCGAGCGAGGCGGCCATCTCAGTCGGCGCCTGCGTAGAGCATGCCAAACATGAGCAGCCAAACATGATGACCATTCTGACCAATCAACAACCAAACAAGATGACCATTCTGACCAAACAACAATCAAACAAGATGACCATTCTGACCAATCAACAACCAAACAAGATGACCATTCTGACCAATCAACAACCAAACAAGATGACCATTGTAACCAATCAACTATCAAACAAGATGACCATTGTAACCAATCAACAACCAAACAAGATGACCATTCTGACCAATCAACAACCAAACAAGATGACCATTCTGACCAATCAACAACCAAACAAGATGACCATTCTGACCAATCAACAGTCTTGTCACCGGCAGCCAGATCCACCTGACAGTACAGGAGACCCCGGCAGAACTTCCTCATCAGCATAACGGACAAAAGGACCGTCCTAGCGTGCAGAGAGGACTTCCTATTTTCTCTTCTCGCCACACTATCACGGCATCTCTAATGCGATGTGACACAACATATAATAGTCAATTCGATGTGGCATTTATCTAATAATGTTTAATTTTACTCCTCATTTAACATGATTTCTGACACAGTGATTACAAGCGTAGATGGTATTAATTCGAGCAAGATGTATGATGTGGAATTACATTTTTCGAATTTGATAGAATGAGTTACGATGACTTATTCTAATCACGTTCTTAAGTGTGGAACTAGAAAACTAATAGCTTAATCATCTTTTAGATGACATCACCTTATGTTATGCATTATTTAGTCTTGGGTATCAGAAGGAGTGTCATACCGCACTGCAGGCATAGAAGGGGTCGTGTCCCCAAGCGGCACGCTATTCCCTTGCTAGTGCACTACTTTCGACTAAGGCCTATACGGCTCTGGTCAACGGTAGTGCGCTAGGTTAAGGAATGGGGGTTACTGTTTGGGACACAAGCCCAGGCTTTTACAGTCAGAGTTAACTGGCTTGAAATGCACCACGTTCGTCTCTCATTGACTTACATTGACTTCCACCCTCTGATACCAAACACAATGGCAGTAATAACAGCAACAGTAACAATGATATACGGAGACCAGCATGAGTAGCTGCCTCACAACATTACACTCTACTTCTTTATTACTGAAAACCACAGTCTAACTACAGCTGTAAATCATTATAGTGTAGTTAGATACCACAGTCTAACTACAGCTGTAAATCACTACACAGTAGTTAGATACCACAGTCTAACTACAGCTGTAAATCACTATACTGTAGTTAGATACCACAGTCTAACTACAGCTGTAAATCACTATACTGTAGTTAGATACCACAGTCTAACTACAGCTGTAAATCATTATACTGTAGTTAGATATCAAAGTCTAACTACAGCTGTAAATCACTACACAGTAGTTAGATACCACAGTCTAACTACAGCTGTAAATCATTATACTGTAGCTAGATGTAAATAGAGGGAGGATCATTCTACCAGTGAACCAGAGTTGGTTCAGCAGTTGAGGACAGAGTGTGTTGGTTATCCTACAGGACAGAGTGTGTTGGTTATCCTACAGGACAGAGTGTGTTGGTTATCCTACAGGACAGAGTGTGTTGGTTATCCTACAGGACAGAGTGTGTTGGTTATCCTACAGGACCGAGTGTGTTGGTTATCCTACAGGACAGAGTGTGTTGGTTATCCTACAGGACAGAGTGTGTTGGTTATCCTACAGGACAGAGTGTGTTGGTTATCCTACAGGACAGAGTGTGTTGGTTATCCTACAGGACAGTGTGTGTTGGTTATCCTACAGGACAGAGTGTGTTGGTTATCCTACAGGACAGAGTGTGTTGGTTATCCTACAGGAAGCCACACGTCTTTTACTGTCGAGGTCTCCACAGCCTCGCCTGTTATTCAGGACAGAGTGTGTTGGTTATCCTACAGGACAGAGTGTGTTGGTTATCCTACAGGACAGAGTGTGTTGGTTATCCTACAGGACAGAGTGTGTTGGTTATCCTACAGGACAGAGTGTGTTGGTTATCCTACAGGACAGAGTGTGTTGGTTATCCTACAGGACAGAGTGTGTTGGTTATCCTACAGGACAGAGTGTGTTGGTTATCCTACAGGACAGAGTGTGTTGGTTATCCTACAGGACAGAGTGTGTTGGTTATCCTACAGGACAGAGTGTGTTGGTTATCCTACAGGACAGAGTGTGTTGGTTATCCTACAGGACAGAGTGTGTTGGTTATCCTACAGGACAGAGTGTGTTGGTTATCCTACAGGACAGAGTGTGTTGGTTATCCTACAGGACAGAGTGTGTTGGTTATCCTACAGGACAGAGTGTGTTGGTTATCCTACAGGACAGAGTGTGTTTTTACTTTTACTGTCGATGTCTCCACAGCCTCGCCTTTTATTCAGGACAGAGTGTGTTGGTTATCCTACAGGAAGCCACACGTCTTTTACTGTCAAGGTCTCCACAGCCTCGCCTGTTATTCAAAACAAACACGTAATTGTGTTGAGTTGATATGTAATGGATATCATCACCATTTCAGTCATGCCTCAAACACTAGCTGGAAACTACGAAGTTAAACATGTAGTATATTTTGCTATGCAGTAGCCTACGAATATTCCTCTCTTAATAGTCATGACCAGGGCCGAAAATAACCACGTTTATTTATACATTCAAATGTATTCAGAAAAAACAAAAAAACGGTCAAATCCGTCATGTTTATCCTCTGTTTATTATCTAGATTTCAGTTGAGTTTCTTTTCTCTCAGCCAACCAAAGGAAACTCTAGGGCTTTGGTTGGTATACTTAAGCATTCTTCCAGAGGCCTGCTGGTTTGTGTCTAATTTAAGGAGAGAGGGAGAGAGAGAGAGAGAGAGAGAGAGAGAGAGAGAGAGAGAGAGAGAGAGAGAGAGAGAGAGAGAGAGAGAGAGAGAGAGAGAGAGAGAGAGAGAGAGAGAGAGAGAGAGAGAGAGAGAGAGAGAGAGAGAGAGAGAGAGAGAGAGAGAGAGAGAGAGAGAGAGAGAGAGAGAGAGAGAGAGAGAGAGAGAGAGAGAGAGAGAGAGAGAGAGAGAGAGAGAGAGAGAGAGAGAGAGAGAGAGAGAGAGAGAGAGAGAGAGAGAGAGAGAGAGAGAGAGAGAGAGAGAGAGAGAGAGAGAGAGAGAGAGAGAGAGAGAGAGAGAGAGAGAGAGAGAGAGAGAGAGAGAGAGAGAGAGAGAGAGAGAGAGAGACAGAGAGAGAGAGAGAGAGACAGAGCGAGAGAGAGAGAGACAGAGAGAGAGAGAGAGAGACAGAGCGAGAGAGAGAGAGAGAGAGAGAGAGAGAGAGAGAGAGAGAGAGAGAGAGAGAGAGAGAGAGAGAGAGAGAGAGAGAGAGAGAGAGAGAGAGAGAGAGAGAGAGAGAGAGAGAAGAGAGAGAGAGAGAGAGAGAGAGAGAGAGAGAGAGAGAGAGAGAGAGAGAGAGAGAGAGAGAGAGAGAGAGAGAGAGAGAGAGAGAGAGAGAGAGAGAGAGAGAGAGAGAGAGAGAGAGAGAGAGAGAGAGAGAGAGAGAGAGAGATGCAAACTTGCCATTGAACAAGCCTGGGGATTGAATTACTCTCCCACCTCTGCAGTGGCTGACCTCACCGGCGTGGGGTTGAGGAACGCTGGAGAGGAAACTCTGTGTGTGAAGCCATCCTCTGGGCCCTACTCTCTCTTTCTACCCCACACCCACAGGGCCTCTCTCTCTGTGAATGGCCATGGTGCTGTGGGGCCCCTCTCTCTCTCTCTCTCCTCCTCCACCCAAACCCACAGGGCCTCTATCTCTCCACCCCACACCCACAGGGACTCTCTCTCCGTGAACAGCCATGGTGCTGTCGGCCACCCTCTCTCTCCTCCCCTCTCTCTCTCTCTCTCTCTCTCTCTCTCTCTCTCTCTCTCTCTCTCTCTCCCTCTCCCCTCTCCTCTCTCTCTCTCTCTCTCTCTCTCTCTCTCTCTCTCTCTCTCTCTCTCTCGCTCTCTCTCTCCCTCTCTCTCTCTCTCTCTCTCTGCATACAGCCATTGTGTTTTGGACTTCTCTCGTTCAACTTGAGACGTCCCATCACACTCAGGGCTCCAGCACACAGCTCTCTTCCACCTCTCTAGCCCACAGACTCCCAGATATCACTGCCTCCATCACACTCTGTGTCCCCAGTGTAGCAGGCTACGCTGTTAGCAGATATATCTCAATGGCAGGATACCCTGTGAAATCAATAGGTCGTCCTGATTGTCATCGGCTCTGGGTGAGACCGTTTCCCGTTTCCCCGCCCGTCACAATAAGCTGATTTGTGAAGTTTGTATATTTGTGATGTGGTGATTTTGTAAGGGGTTTTGACAGATCCTCTTAGGCTTTGCGTATTACAGTGTTAGTGATTCAGTGATGCAAACGACAATGGATGAAAGAGGCCCAACACAGACTAGAAGCAACAGGGAGAGGAGTGCATTAGCATATAGCTGTTTGTCTGTGTGTGTGTGTGTGTGTGTGTGTGTGTGTGTGTGTGTGTGTGTGTGTGTGTGTGTGTGTGTGTGTGTGTGTGTGTGTGTGTGTGTGTGTGTGTGTGTGTGTGTGTGTGTGTGTGTGTGTGTGTGTGCGTGTGTGTGTGTGTGTGTGTGCGTGCCTGTGTCTGTGTGTATGTGCGTGTCATGTGTCTGTGTGTGTGTGTCTGTGTGTATGTGCCCCTATAATGTGTCTTCAGTGTGGTGTGTACATATTCCCCCTATAATATGTCTTCAGCCCCCTATAATATGTCTTCAACCCCCTATAATATGTCTTCAGCCCCCTATAATATGTCTTCAGCCCCCTATAATATGTCTTCAGCCCCCTATAATATGTCTTCAGCCCCCTATAATATGTCTTCAGCCCCCTATAATATGTCTTCAGCCCCTATAATATGTCTTCAACCCCCTATAATATGTCTTCAACCCCTATAATATGTCTTCAGCCCCCTATAATATGTCTTCAGCCCCCTATAATATGTCTTCAGCCCCCTATAATATGTCTTCAGCCCCTATAATATGTCTTCAGCCCCCTATAATATGTCTTCAACCCCCTATAATATGTCTTCAACCCCCTATAATATGTCTTCAACCCCCTATAATATGTCTTCAGCCCCCTATAATATGTCTTCAGCCCCCTATAATATGTCTTCAGCCCCCTATAATATGTCTTCAGCCCCCTATAATATGTCTTCAGCCCCCTATAATGTGTCTTCAGCCCCCTATAATATGTCTTCAGCCCCCTATAATATGTCTTCAGCCCCCTATAATATGTCTTCAGCCCCTATAATATGTCTTCAGCCCCCTATAATATGTCTTCAGCCCCTATAATATGTCTTCAGCCCCCTATAATATGTCTTCAGCCCCCTATAATATGTCTTCAGCCCCCCTATAATATGTCTTCAGCCCCCTATAATATGTCTTCAGCCCCCTATAATATGTCTTCAGCCCCCTATAATATGTCTTCAGCCCCCTATAATATGTCTTCAGCCCCCTATAATATGTCTTCAGCCCCCTATAATATGTCTTCAGCCCCCTATAATATGTCTTCAGCCCCCTATAATATGTCTTCAGCCCCCTATAATATGTCTTCAGCCCCCCTATAATATGTCTTCAGCCCCCTATAATATGTCTTCAGCCCCCTATAATATGTCTTCAGCCCCCTATAATATGTCTTCAGCCCCCTATAATATGTCTTCAACCCCCTATAATATGTCTTCAGCCCCCTATAATATGTCTTCAGCCCCCTATAATATGTCTTCAGCCCCCTATAATATGTCTTCAGCCCCCTATAATATGTCTTCAGCCCCCTATAATATGTCTTCAGCCCCCTATAATATGTCTTCAGCCCCCTATAATATGTCTTCAGCCCCCTATAATATGTCTTCAGCCCCCTATAATATGTCTTCAGCCCCCTATAATATGTCTTCAGCCCCCTATAATATGTCTTCAGCCCCCTATAATATGTCTTCAGCCCCCTATAATATGTCTTCAGCCCCCTATAATATGTCTTCAGCCCCCTATAATATGTCTTCAGCCCCTATAATATGTCTTCAGCCCCCTATAATATGTCTTCAGCCCCCTATAATATGTCTTCAGCCCCCTATAATATGTCTTCAGCCCCCTATAATATGTCTTCAGCCCCCTATAATATGTCTTCAGCCCCCTATAATATGTCTTCAGCCCCCCTATAATATGTCTTCAGCCCCCTATAATATGTCTTCAGCCCCCTATAATATGTCTTCAGCCCCCTATAATATGTCTTCAGCCCCCTATAATATGTCTTCAGCCCCCTATAATATGTCTTCAGCCCCCTATAATATGTCTTCAGCCCCCTATAATATGTCTTCAGCCCCCTATAATATGTCTTCAGCCCCCTATAATATGTCTTCAGCCCCCTATAATATGTCTTCAGCCCCCTATAATATGTCTTCAGCCCCCTATAATATGTCTTCAGCCCCCTATAATATGTCTTCAGCCCCCTATAATATGTCTTCAGCCCCCTATAATATGTCTTCAGCCCCTATAATATGTCTTCAGCCCCCCTATAATATGTCTTCAACCCCCTATAATATGTCTTCAGCCCCCTATAATATGTCTTCAACCCCCTATAATATGTCTTCAACCCCTATAATATGTCTTCAGCCCCCTATAATATGTCTTCAGCCCCCTATAATATGTCTTCAGCCCCCTATAATATGTCTTCAGCCCCCTATAATATGTCTTCAGCCCCCTATAATATGTCTTCAGCCCCCTATAATATGTCTTCAGCCCCTATAATATGTCTTCAGCCCCCTATAATATGTCTTCAACCCCCTATAATATGTCTTCAGCCCCCCCTATAATATGTCTTCAGCCCCCCTATAATATGTCTTCAGCCCCCCCTATAATATGTCTTCAGCCCCCTATAATATGTCTTCAGCCCCCTATAATATGTCTTCAGCCCCCTATAATATGTCTTCAGCCCCCTATAATATGTCTTCAGCCCCCTATAATATGTCTTCAACCCCCTATAATATGTCTTCAGCCCCCTATAATATGTCTTCAACCCCCCCTATAATATGTCTTCAGCCCCCCCTATAATATGTCTTCAACCCCCCTATAATATGTCTTCAACCCCCCCTATAATATGTCTTCAGCCCCCCCTATAATATGTCTTCAGCCCCCCCTATAATATGTCTTCAACCCCCCCCTATAATATGTCTTCAACCCCCCTATAATATGTCTTCAGCCCCCATTATAATATGTCTTCAGCCCCCCCTATAATATGTCTTCAGCCCCCTATAATATGTCTTCAGCCCCCTATAATATGTCTTCAGCCCCCTATAATGTGTCTTCAGCCCCCTATAATGTGTCTTCAGCCCCCTCCCACCACTACCCTCCACTAGAATCATTGTGTTCTTTTAATACCTTGTCTTCAACCTCCCCTCTGAAGAATAGCCCCCTTTTGTCTCTTCTAGAGGTCAGAGGCATGTTGATGACAGCCAAATCTCCTTCATTTTTCATGACTTGCTTAAAGGCATGGACCCCCTATAATTTGTCCCTTCGAAGCAGGGGTCCTGTAATGGGCTAGCATTTTGTTCATCACGCTCATTATGCCAAACAGTTTGTACACACACACACACATTTTAATATAACACACACACACGCACGCATTCACGCACACGCACACATGGACACAAACACATTTGTCCAGGGGAGGGAAGTGGGCTTACCGTTATGTAAGATATATTGGCCCTTATTGTGCGCTGGGCAGGATAACCCCACAATACATTTTGGGGTTCATTAAAATATTATTTATAAATATTTCACTAATATTTCCAATCTGGTTAGAATGACCATATTAAAAAAGAGTTAGAACAGGTGTTTGTAATAAATATTACAAATGTTACATGCTGTCAGAATGTAAACCTGGGTTTTCTCTTCAGAGGGATACAATATTAGTTTTAACCTTTATTTAACTTCAGGCCCCCAGGTAAGTAAAGTTCTTATTTTCAATGACAGCCTAGGAACAGTGGGTTAACTGGTCTAGGAACAGTGGGTTAACTGCCTGTCAGGAGCAGAACGACAGATTTGTACCTTGTCAGCCCCCCTATAATTCGAACTTGCAACCTTCCTTACTAGTCCAACGCTCTAACCACTAGGCTACCCTGCCGCTAATATGCTGATGCAGAGAACTGAGAGGAGAAACATCATGGTGATTTATCCCCCTTTAAAACACTGTCCATGAAACCTGATGTCTGTCTTCCATATCCCCCCTGATAATACATACACCCCTAGCAATGATGACAAAACATGATTCCTGATTCCTCACAAGCCCCCTATAAGAGGCCTCAGCAATCATCCTCCACACTCAGAGTTATTTTCTCCCTTTCCTCCTAATACCTCTATTACCCCCAACTGTCATAATATGTCAGACAGACAGACAGATAACAGACAGTCTTCAGACAGACAGACAATGTGACAGACAGACCCCAGATAATAGACTTCAGACCCCCTATAATAGACTTCAGACAGACAGATAATATGTCAGACAGACCCAGATAATATGTCTTCACCCCCCTATAATATGACAGACAGACAGACCAGACAGAATATGTCAGACAGACAGACATACAGACAGACAGACAGACAGACAGACAGACAGACAGACAGACAGACAGACAGACAGACAGACAGACAGACTTACAGACAGAGACAGACAGACAGAAGACAGACAGAGCTTCAACATTCCATCTCTGCTGTTATATTATTATAGGAACGACTGTTAATGACGTCAAGTAAAATTAATATTGCTAGCAGCAGCCTGCATTGTGTGTGTGTGTGTGTGTGTGTGTGTGTGTGTGTGCGTGCGTGCGTGCGTGCGTGTGCGTGCGTGCGTGCGTGTTTGTGTGTGCGTGCGTGTGTATGCCAAACAGTGTGTGTACGTGTGTGTGTGTGTGTTTATCAGGAGGTTTGGTGTGTGCGTGCGTGCGTAGTGTGTGCGTGTGTGCGTGTGTGTGACATCAGGAGGTTTGTGTGTGTGTGTGTGTGTGTGTGTGTGTGTGTGTGTGTGTGTGTTGTTGTGTGTGTGTGTGTGTTGATCAGGAGGTTGGTGTGTGTTTCATGTTGATATTAAAAGCCCTGGATGATATCATCTGCATGTTTATTTTCTGAGGAATTTGCTAATGTTTATTTCTTTGACTTCCTACAATTATCTGCTTAATAGCCTGTTAACATCCCGGATCCGGGATTGTGACTACAGCCTCAAGCTCATTACCATGTGGACATTAGGATTTCTGAAAATTGCAAAATAAATTAAATAAATATGCCTGTCCTCAAGCTTATCCTTTCTTAACAATCCTGGGCAGGATCAGATTTTCAAAATATGCTTTAGAACCAGAGAAAATCAATAATTTGTGTAAGAGTGGTGATAGCTAGCGTAGCATTTCCAATCTGGTTAGCATTTAGCTTACGAACATTCACAAAAACCAGCAAAGGGATCAAATAAAATCATTTACCTTTGAAGTTTGATGTAAATGGGTTTTCTCTCAGTTACATAGCAGATGTCCAGTTTTTCCTGAAAGATGCTTTATAGGAACAGTGTTCCGTTTTGTTACTATGCATTTGGCTACCGAAACTAGGAAAAGTGGGTTACCTGGTCTAGGAACTTTTTCCGTTAACTGTAATATCGGAAACATGGAAAACGTTGTTTGAATCAATGGTGTTTGGTCATATATCTCTTCATTGAAATGCCAGTCCTAGACACGTGCATTCTTCTCTGAACGGATGGAAAAATACATGGGACCTGATTTATCCCTCTTTAAAACACCATGTCCATGAAACCTGATGTCTGGCGTCTCTGTCCAATCTTCCAATGATATGCCTACAAAGACGTCAGCAATGCTGCAGACACCTGGGGAAACGATGGAAGTGTCCGTTGATTCCTGTGCCATTCACAGCCATATAAGGAGATCATTGAAAACGTGCCTTCAAAAATCCTGTTGATTTCATCCTCCAAACATCTTGGTTTTGCCTGTATATTGTTCCCTATCACGTCCAGTGAAAATCTTTACAGTTCTGGAAACGTCATCAAGTGTCTTTTTCCAAAACTATCAGACCAAGCATAGTCGAGACATCTTTTCGACAAAATATCGCGCTACACAAAAATGAAATACTGCCCCTAGAGTTCTAACAGGCTAATCATCATACGGTCTGTGGTTTTATGAGCTGCTTTCATCTTTCTTCGTGTTTTCTTTAGACTTTAGAGTGAGTCAGACAAAAAATAAAATATATATATAAATATATTAATTTTATTTCCCCTCCAATCGACTTGCATATGTAACAGTTGAGGCTGACTGGTTTGCTTTGTTGTCAACGGCCGAACTGCTTTACTACAAATCACATAATGGAGAATGAAAACACTTGTATTCTAACTCAGCAGTAAAGACTCTCAGCAGTCATGTGGTCCTTCTGTAAGACATGGCGCTCGCTCACCGGGAAATGTATGCAGTCATGTCCTGGCATATATTATATTATATTTATGTCCTCCTTCTGTTCCTGTTGTTTCTCCTGCCTTTACCTTCTTCTTCTCATCCCTTTGTTGAGGAGAGGACAACAACGGCAAAAAGCAGCAAGTACTTCACATTACCCAGCATCCTTTGATGGTTGATAGGTGCGATGTATTTGGGAGTCTACATGAAGCAGGACTTGTGATGTTGCGGTTGATGTGTGTTCCTGCTGGCTCCTTCGGCAGGTTGTTTTCTAGAGTCTTCTTTCATCTGTCTGTCCCCCCCCCCCCGGGTAGGAGTCTCTTCTCTTGTTGCTTTAAAGAGGCAAACACTATCACCCCTGTGTTTGTCACCTACCTGCAGATTCTGTCTCTCATCCGCCATCTGGGTGGTTTGTAGCCTAGTTGGGAGGCGGAGGAGAGAGGTATTGGGGAGGCAGTGGGGAGGCAGTGGGGAGGTATTGGGGAGGTGTGTGGGGGTGGCAGTGGGGGTGTGGTATGGGGGGCAGTGGGGGGAGTGTGTGTGGGGGGTGGCAGTGGGGAGGTATGGGGGAGGTGGGGGGAGGTATGGGGGAGGTATGGGGGAGTGTGTGGGGGGGGGGGGCAGTGGGGAGGTACAGGGGAGGCAATGGGGAGGTATGGGGGGAAGAAGTGGGGAGGTGGGGGAGGTATGGGGGAGGCAGGGGAGGCAGTGGGGAGGTTTATGGGGGAGGCAGTGGGGAGGTATGGGGAGACAGTGGGGAGGTATGGGGGGAGGCTGGGGAGGTTGGGGGAGGCAGGGGGAGGTATGGGGGGAGGTAAGGTACAGGGGGGAGGCAGTTCCCTACAATTATGGAGGTATTTCAGGTTTCTTCGGGAGGCAGTGGGGAGGTACAGGGGGAGGCAGTGGGGAGGCAGACAAAGGTAAAGGGGGAGGCATGGGGAAATATATTAGGCAGTGGGGAGGTTCCCTGGGGAGGTATGGGGGGATATGGGGGAGTTGTGGGGAGGTACAAGGGAGGTTTGCAGTGGGGAGGTATGGGGGAGGTACTGGGGGGGAGGCAGTGGGGAGGTATGAAAGGTATGGGGGAGAGCAGTGGGGAAGACTCCTCACCGGGAGGCAGTGGGGAGGTATGGGGGGAGGCAGTTGGGAGGTATGGGGGGAGACAGTGGGGAGGTATGGGGGAGGCAGTGGGGAGGTAGGGGGGAGGCAGTGGGGAAACAGGGGGAGGTATGGGGGAGATCCTGGGGAGGTATGGGGGAGGCAGTATGGGGGAGGCAGTGGGGAGGTATGGGGGAGACAGTGGGGAGGTATGGGTTTTCGGCAGAGGCAGTGGGGAGGTATGGGGAGGCAGTGGGGAGGTATGGGGGAGGCAGTGGGCTTTAAAGGAGGCAGTGGGGAGGTACAGGGGGAGGTATGGGGGAGACAGTGGGGAGGTATGGGGGGAGGCAGTGGGGAGGTATGGGGGAGGCTGGGGAGGTATGGGGGAGGCAGTGGGGAGGTATGGGGGAGGCAGGGGGAGGTATGGGGGAGGCAGTGGGGAGGTATGGGGGAGGCAGTGGGGAGGTATGGGGGAGGCAGTGGGGGGAGGCAGTGGGGAGGTATGGGGGGAGGCAGTGGGGGAGGCAGTGGGAGGTATTGGGGAGGTATGGGGGAGGTATGGGGGAGGTATGGGGGGAGGTATGGGGAGGTATGGGGGGAGGCAGTGGGGAGGTACAGAGGGAGGCAGTGGGGAGGTATGGGGGAGGTATGGGGGGAGGTATGGGGGAGACATGGGGGGAGGTATGGGGGGGGAGGCAGTGGGTAGGTACGGGGAGGCAGTGGGGAGGGAGGTATGGGGGAGGCAGTGGGGAGGTACAGGGGAGGCAGTGGGGAGGTATGGGGGAGGCAGTGGGGAGGTACAGGGAGGCAGTGGGGAGGTATGGGGGAGGCAGTGGGGAGGTATGGGGGAGGCAGGGGGAGGTATGGGGGGAGGTATGGGGGAGGTACGGGGGAGGCAGTGGGGAGGCATGGGGGAGGCAGTGGGGAGGCAGTGGGGAGGTATGGGGGAGGGGGGGGAGGCAGTGGGGAGGTATGGGGGGAGGTATGGGGGAGGCAGTGGGGAGGTATGGGGGAGGTAGGGGGAGGTATGGGGGAGGTATGGGGGAGGCAGGGGGAGGTATGGGGAGGCAGTGGGGAGGCAGGCAGTGGGGAGGTATGGGGGGAGGCAGTGGGGAGGTATGGGGGAGGCAGTTGGGAGGTATGGGGGAGACAGTGGGGAGGTATGGGGGAGGCAGTGGGGGAGGTATGGGGGAGGCAGTGGGGAGGTACAGGGGAGGTATGGGGGAGACAGTGGGGAGGTATGGGGAGGCAGTGGGGAGGTATGGGGGAGGCAGTGGGGAGGTATGGGGGAGGCAGTGGGGAGGTATGGGGGAGGCAGTGGGAGGTATGGGGGAGGCAGTGGGGAGGTATGGGGGGAGGCAGTGGGGAGGTATGGGGGAGGCAGTGGGGAGGTATGGGGGAGAGGGGGAGGTATGGGGAGGCAGTGGGGAGGTAGGGGGAGGCAGTGGGGAGGTATGGGGGAGGCAGGGGGAGGTATGGGGGAGGCAGTGGGGAGGTATGGGGGAGGCAGTGGGGAGGTATGGGGGAGACAGTGGGGAGGTATGGGGGAGGCAGTGGGGAGGTATGGGGGAGGCAGTGGGGAGGTACAGGGGGAGGTATGGGGGAGGCAGTGGGGAGGTATGGGGGAGGCAGTGGGGAGGTATGGGGGAGGCAGTGGGGAGGTATGGGGGAGGCAGTGGGGAGGTATGGGGAGGCAGTGGGGAGGTATGGGGGAGGCAGTGGGGAGGTATGGGGGAGGCAGTGGGGAGGTATGGGGGAGGCAGTGGGGAGGTATGGGGGAGGCAGTGGGGAGGTATGGGGGAGGCAGTGGGGAGGTATGGGGGGAGGCATGGGGAGGTATGGGGAGGCAGTGGGGAGGTATGGGGGAGGCAGTGGGGAGGTAGGGGGGGAGGCAGTGGGGAGGTATGGGGGAGGCAGTGGGGAGGTATGGGGGAGGCAGTGGGAGGTATGGGGGAGGCAGTGGGGAGGTATGGGGGGAGGCAGTGGGGAGGTATGGGGGAGACAGTGGGGAGGTATGGGGAGGCAGTGGGGGGAGGTATGGGGGAGGCAGTGGGGAGGTAGGGGGAGGTATGGGGAGGCAGTGGGGAGGTATGGGGGAGGCAGTGGGGAGGTATGGGGGAGGCAGTGGGGAGGTACAGGGGGAGGTATGGGGGAGGTATGGGGGGGGAGGCAGTGGGGAGGTATGGGGGAGGCAGTGGGGAGGTATGGGGGGCAGTGGGGAGGTATGGGGGAGGCAGTGGGGAGGTATGGGGGAGGCAGTGGGGAGGTACAGGGGAGGCAGTGGGGAGGTATGGGGGAGGCAGGGGGAGGTATGGGGGGGCAGTGGGGAGGGTATGGGGAGGCAGTGGGGGAGGCAGTGGGGGGAGGTATGGGGGGAGGCAGTGGGGAGGTATGGGGGAGGCAGTGGGGAGGTATGGGGGAGGCAGTGGGGGAGGTATGGGGGAGGCAGTGGGGAGGTATGGGGGTAGGCAGTGGGGAGGTATGGGGGAGGCAGTGGGGAGGTATGGGGGGAGGCAGTGGGGAGGTATGGGGGGAGGCAGTGGGGAGGTATGGGGGAGACAGTGGGGAGGTATGGGGGAGGCAGTGGGGAGGTATGGGGGAGGCAGTGGGGAGGTACAGGGGAGGTATGGGGGAGGCAGTGGGGAGGTATGGGGGAGGCAGTGGGGAGGTATGGGGGGAGGCAGTGGGGAGGTACAGGGGAGGTATGGGGAGGCAGTGGGGAGGTACAGGGGAGGTATGGGGGAGGCAGTGGGGAGGTACAGGGGGAGGTATGGGGGAGGCAGTGGGGAGGTACAGGGGGAGGTATGGGGGAGGCAGTGGGGAGGTACAGGGGAGGTATGGGGGAGGCAGTGGGGAGGTACAGGGGAGGTATGGGGGGAGGCAGTGGGGAGACCAGTTCCTTCTAACTACCTGTTGTCACTCGACATTTCAAGAAATGTGCAGATCCTCCTTGCTTTAGTTTGATTGTCTGTATGATGAGCAGACATCAGTGGCCTTCCTCGTAGCAATATGTAAATAAGAGTAGTCAGTGATCGTACGTTTAAATTCCGTCTGTAAATCAGAGGATTCAGTGATCGTACAGAATAATAATAATAATCTTTGCCATCAGCTAAAAAGAGAATCAAGATGAACTTTGAATTCCTTTTCCTATTTATTTGTTGTGTACATTATAAAGGCCACTATATGGCACATGCACCTTTCGTGAACTAGTCTCTATTTTACACCTAAGTGTATTGCATGGTTGTACGAGAGTTTTGTAAACCAGATAGCTACTGTGTGTAAACATAGAAACTGTTAATTGCAGAGGAACTGTCAACAGACCAGCGTGGAATGATTTAAACAACCATCTCTCTAATCCTGTGTATTTAGCAACATTATGAAACAGACACACAAATAGGAATATAAAAACCAGCGTTTATTGACTGAAATGCCTCTGTTTTTACAGGTGGAAGGACATTGAGACTCTAAATTATACGTTAAGCTCAGACTGTCACAACCTTTTATCCCAGTTGAGTTTCACTCTTAACTCGGCACTATTGATTGATACCTTGATGACAGAAAGAACGTGGCAGAAGAGGGAGGACATTACAAAAAGCTTTCATTTATAACAGGTTGTTTAAAATACCAAAAACTATACAATCCACACGAAAATGTTCACAGTAAAACATTTTTTCTTTGTATTTTTTCAATTCCATGTCAAACGGCCCTGTGAATGGATCCTAACTTCAGATCAGCATCTAATTACATCTCTTCATTCATTTGTGATTTCTGTGTAAACCCAATTTACACACAACAGAACACCTCCCTGTGTGCTTAGGTCCTAAACAGCTTGAAGGACATTGCAAAAAACCCACGATCAACTTGTAAAGGTTAAAGGTTAAAGGTTAAAAGGGAATGTTTCAACATGAGTATTATACTACATCGTCCCTCGCTCCAGGTCCTAAGAACATCCGACCCAGCTCTGAACGAGTAGGGTCCGTGTCCCAAATGGCACCATATTCCCTTTATAGTGCCCTACGGTCCCTGGTCAAAATGTAGTTCACTGGGAAGGGAATGGGCTGCCTTTTGGGACACAACCCCTATCACTGTGTGTTTCTGCCAGGAGAGCACTCCCCTCCTTACCTCTGGGACGGGGCCCTTCAGCCAGGCCTGAGGGTGGTGGTTTGTGGGTAAGTGCCTGCCTGCTAAGGCACTGCTACCCCTGAGCCTGTTTCAGTCTGTTTCAGTCTGTTTTTCAGAGTTGGAAAAGAGGGATGTTGATAATGAATGTGAATCTTTGTGGAATTCAGAGACTGATTCCAATGGCAACTCATTCTGAGAAGCATTTACCTCAGGTTTGCTGAAATTGTAAAATAACAAAAATATTGAAATATTGAAATGACTATAAAAAAGACTAAAGAAGTGATGGGGTCAGAGTTCGAGTATCCCGTCAGAGTTTGACGATGCCCTGAGAAACGTATCCAGCAGTGGTAATGCCATCAGAGGCATGGGGACTAACCATGATGCACCTGGGAAGTCTCTCCCGCCGTCGGGTGTGCCTCAGGCCAAAACCATCCCCGGTGAACACCAGCCAAAACACATCCAGCCTCACAGGGCTGCTATAAGAACCTCTACGGTTGTGACTGAGGATGTCTCAGACTGCACTCTTTCCACTTTGTTGTGCATCACTACATAAGGATTAGAGAGCCATTTGGGATGCAGCCTGAGTGTACAGTGCGTTTGGAAAAGTATTCATACCCCTTGACTTTCCACATTTTATTACATTACAGCCTTATTGTAAAATGTACTAAATTATAATGACATCACAATACCCCATAATGACATCACAATACCCCATAATGACAATTCAATACCCCATAATGACATCACACTACCCCATAATGACATCACAATACCCTATAACGACAAAGCAAAAACTGTTTTTTAGAAATGTTTGCACATATATTTAAAAATAGAAACCAGAAATATCTTATTTACATAAATAATCAGTCCGGAGCCTCCAGCGACGTCCTCCAGTCCAGAGCCTCCAGCGATGCCCTCCAGTCCGGAGCCTCCAGCGAGGCCCTCCAGTCCGGAGCCTCCAGAGACGGTCCTCCAGTCCAGAGCCTCCAGCGACATCTCCAGTCCAGAGCCTCCAGCAACATACCCAGTCCAGAGCCTCCAGCGAGGCCCTCCAGTCCGGAGCCTCCAGCGAGGCCCTCCAGTCCGGAGCCTCCAGCGAGGCCCTCCAGTCCGGAGCCTCCAGCGACGCCCTCCAGTCCGGAGCCTCCAGCGAGGCCCTCCAGTCCAGAGCCTCCAGTGAGGCCCTCCAGTCCAGAGCCTCCAGCGAGGCCCTCCAGTCCGGAGCCTCCAGCGAGGCCCTCCAGTCCAGAGCCTCCAGCGAGGCCCTCCAGTCCGGAGCCTCCAGCGAGGCCCTCCAGTCCAGAGCCTCCAGCGAGGCCCTCCAGTCCAGAGCCTCCAGCGAGGCCCTCCAGTCCGGAGCCTCCAGCAACATACTCCAGTCCAGAGCCTCCAGCGAGGCCCTCCAGTCCGGAGCCTCCAGGGGTGAGCCAGAAGTGGAGCGGGGTCTGCGTCCCGCACCTGAGCTGCCACCGCGGATAGATGTCCACCCGGACCCTCCCCTATAGGTCCAGGTTTTGTGGCCGGAGGCCGCACCTTGTGGGGGGGTGGGGCGAGTGTCACGCCCCAGACCTTAGAGCCTTTTAGCATTTTAATGTCTCTATTATATAGTCCGAGCCTATATTTTAAATATCTGCATCCAACCTGACAGAGCTGTGACAGATATGCAGAGAAGAATGCTAGGACCTCCCCAAATACAGGTGTGCCAGGCTTGTAGCGTCATACTCAAGAAGACTCGTGGCTGTAGTCACTGTCAACGGTGCTTCAACAAACTACTGAGTAAATGGTCTGAATACTTAAGTGTATGTGAGATTACATTTTTTCATTTTAAAACATGCATTAAAAAAATCTAAAAATCTGTTTGTGCTTTGTCATTATGGGGTATTATGTGTAGAATGATGAGATTAAATCCATTTTCATTGTAGAATAAGGCTGTAACGTTACAAAATGTGTAAAAAGTCAAGAGGTCTGAATACTTTCCCAATGCCTTGTTTGTAGCCTCCATGTCATGGCCTCTATGAAAGCCTCTGCTGTTGGGACTAGGCGTATGTCTCCCATCCAAAACAGACTGATCCTCTGACAGTTGAAGGGAAGTCCAAACAGACTGATCCTCTGACTGTTGAAGGGAAGTCAAAACAGACTGATCCTCTGACCGTTGAAGGGAAGTCAAAACAGACTGATCCTCTGACAGTTGAAGGGAAGTCAAAACAGACTGATCCTCTGACCGTTGAAGGGAAGTCAAAACAGACTGATCCTCTGACCATTGAAGGGAAGTCAAAACAGACTGATCCTCTGACCGTTGAAGGGAAGTCAAAACAGACTGATCCTCTGACTGTTGAAGGGAAGTCAAAACAGACTGATCCTCTGACAGTTGAAGGGACGTCAAAACAGACTGATCCTCTGACAGTTGAAGGGAAGTCAAAACAGACTGATCCTCTGACTGTTGAAGGGAAGTCAAAACAGACTGATCCTCTGACAGTTGAAGGGAAGTCAAAACAGACTGATCCTCTGACTGTTGAAGGGAAGTCAAAACAGACTGATCCTCTGACTGTTGAAGGGAAGTCAAAACAGACTGATCCTCTGATTGTTGAAGGGAAGTCAAAACAGACTGATCCTCTGACTGTTGAAGGGAAGTCAAAACAGACTGATCCTCTGACAGTTGAAGGGAAGTCAAAACAGACTGATCCTCTGACTGTTGAAGGGAAGTCAAAACAGACTGATCCTCTGACTGTTGAAGGGAAGTCAAAACAGACTGATCCTCTGACTGTTGAAGGGAAGTCAAAACAGACTGATCCTCTGACTGTTGAAGGGAAGTCAAAACAGACTGATCCTCTGACTGTTGAAGGGAAGTCAAAACAGACTGATCCTCTGACAGTTGAAGGGAAGTCAAAACAGACTGATCCTCTGACTGAAGGGAAGTCAAAACAGACTGTTCTCCGACTTCCTGAAGGGAAGTCAAAACAGACTGATCCTCTGACAGTTGAAGGGAAGTCAAACAGACTGATCCTCTGACAGTTGAAGGGAAGTCAAAACAGACTGATCCTCTGACACAAGGGAAGTCAAAACAGACTGATCCTCTGACTGTTGAAGGGAAGTCAAAACAGACACATGAAGTCTGACTGTTGAAGGGAAGTCAAAACACACTGACACACACAGTTGACAGGGAAGTCAAAACACACTGACACTCACACACAGTTGACACACACACACACACACACACAGGTTGGTCACACACACACACACACTACAAGTTTGGACACACACACACACACACACACACACACACACACACACACACACACACACACACACACACACACACACACACACACACACACACACACACACACACACAAAAACACACACACACCCAGGTCTGAAGGGGTGATGTGGACCCCTTTACATATGTCCTTAATAGTCACGGTTGTATCAGGATGATTCTGTATAAATAGTTGTATTTTCATTCAAACCCGCTGGTCCCTTGTTACAAGCTGAGAGGCCACACTGGTTGACCCCTTGGCTCTACCAAGCTTCCCTGGGAATAAGCATCAAACTCTACTTCATAGTTTATGTTATGACATGTACTTGGACACTGATTAGCTACCTTATCAAATCCGTAATAAATAAAGACCTTTTATAACCCCTAGTTTATCATTCCTTTATCTGGAGCGCTTTTGAATTATATCAAAAGATTGTAATGTGATCACTATGCAGAGGAGCAAGTGTCTGACTGGTGGTGCTACACAGCCGGTGTCAGAGTTCCTGCTTCTTCATTTGTCGTCTCAGCCCCATAAAACATTTAGAAAATAGAGTCAACACAATGAAAAGTTGGATAAAATGCACATCAGGGGCTGGATCTCAGGGACTGAGACGACAGAGAGGACTGGATCTCAGGGACTGAGACGACAGAGAGGACTGGATCTCAGGGACTGAGACGACAGAGAGGACTGGATCTCAGGGACTGAGACGACAGAGAGGACTGGATCACAGGGACTGAGACGACAGAGAGGACTGGATCTCAGGGACTGAGACGACAGAGAGGACTGGATCTCAGGGACTGAGACGACAGAGAGGACTGGATCACAGGGACTGAGACGACAGAGAGGACTGGATCTCAGGGACTGAGACGACAGAGAGGACTGGATCTCAGGGACTGAGACGACAGAGAGGACTGGATCACAGGGACTGAGACGACAGAGAGGACTGGATCACAGGGACTGAGACGACAGAGAGGACTGGATCACAGGGACTGAGACGACAGAGAGGACTGGATCACAGGGACTGAGACGACAGAGAGGACTGGATCACAGGGACTGAGACAACAGAGAGGACTGGATCTCAGGGACTGAGATGACAGAGAGGACTGGATCTCAGGGACTGAGATGACAGAGAGGACTGGATCTCAGGGACTGAGATGACAGAGAGGATTGGATCTCAGGGAATGAGACGACAGAGAGGACTGGATCTCATGGACTGAGATGACAGAGAGGACTGGATCACAGGGACTGAGATGACAGAGAGGATTGGATCTCAGGGAATGAGACGACAGAGAGGACTGGATCTCGGGACCGAGATGACAGAGAGGACTGGATCACAGGGACTGAGATGACAGAGAGGACTGGATCTCATGGACTGAGATGACAGAGAGGACTGGATCACAGGGACTGAGATGACAGAGAGGATTGGATCTCAGGGAATGAGACGACAGAGAGGACTGGATCACAGGGACTGAGATGACAGAGAGGACTGGATCTCAGGGACTGAGATGACAGAGAGGACTGGATCTCAGGGACTGAGATGACAGAGAGGACTGGATCACAGGGACTGAGATGACAGAGAGGACTGGATCTCATGGACTGAGATGACAGAGAGGACTGGATCTCAGGGACTGAGATGACAGAGAGGACTGGATATCAGGGACTGAGATGACAGAGAGGACTGGATCACAGGGACTGAGATGACAGAGAGGACTGGATATCAGTGACTGAGATGACAGAGAGGACTGGATCTCGGGGATTGATGACAGAGAGGACTGGATATCAGGGACTGAGACGACAGAGAGGACTGGATCTCGGGGACTGAGACGACAGAGAGGACTGGATCTCAGGGACTGAGATGACAGAGAGGACTGGATATCAGGGACTGAGATGACAGAGAGGACTGGATCTCAGGGACTGAGACGACAGAGAGGACTGGATCTCAGGGACTGAGATGACAGAGAGGACTGGATCTCAGGGACTGAGATGACAGAGAGGACTGGATCTCAGGGACTGAGATGACAGAGAGGACTGGATCTCAGGGACTGAGATGACAGAGAGGACTGGATCTCAGGGACTGAGATGACAGAGAGGACTGGATCTCAGGGACTGAGATGACAGAGAGGACTGGATCTCAGGGACTGAGATGACAGAGAGGACTGGATCTCAGGGACTGAGACGACAGAGAGGACTGGATCTCAGGGACTGAGATGACAGAGAGGACTGGATCTCAGGGACTGAGATGACAGAGAGGACTGGATCTCAGGGACTGAGATGACAGAGAGGACTGGATCTCAGGGACTGAGACGACAGAGAGGACTGGATATCATTGACTGAGATGACAGAGATGACTGGATCTCATGGACTGAGATGACAGAGAGGACTGGATCTCAGGGACTGAGATGACAGAGAGGATTGGATCTCAGGGAATGAGACAACAGAGAGGACTGGATCTCGGGGACTGAGATGACAGAGAGGACTGGATATCAGGGACTGAGATAACAGAGAGGACTGGATCACAGGGACTGAGATGACAGAGAGGACTGGATCTCAGGGACTGAGATGACAGAGAGGACTGGATCTCAGGGACTGAGATGACAGAGAGGACTGGATCTCAGGGACTGAGACGACAGAGAGGACTGGATATCATTGACTGAGATGACAGAGAGGACTGGATCTCAGTGACTGAGATGACAGAGATACACACAAATGTGAAGGGATGAATAGAATATGTACATATAAATACATGGATGAGTGATGGTGTGCGGCAAAGGCAAGACACAGTAGATGGTATTGAATAGATGATATACATATGAGTAATGTAGGATATGTAAACAGTATTAAAGTGTGGTGTTATTTAAAGTGACTAATGATACCTTTATTAAGTCTATTTATTTACAGTGCCTTGCGAAAGTATTCGCCCCCCTTGAACTTTGCGACCTTTTGCCACATTTCAGGCTTCAAACATAAAGATATAAAACTGTATTTTTTTTGTGAAGAATCAACAACAAGTGGGACACAATCATGAAGTGGAACGACATTTATTGGATATTTCAAACTTTTTTAACAAATCAAAAACTGAAAAATTGGGCGTGCAAAAACAACGAAAGTAAGAGCTGGGGAAACTAGTTAGTTGTTATATCAGGAGACGTGTAGATGAGGGGAGGAGACGTGTAGATGAGGGGAGGAGACATGCAGATGAAGGGGAGGAGACATGCAGATGAGGGGAGGAGACATGCAGATGAAGGGGAGGAGACATGCAGATGAAGGGGAGGAGACATGCAGATGAAGGGGAGGAGACATGCAGATGAAGGGGAGGAGACATGCAGATGCAGGGGAGGAAACATGAAAGGTATGGTTGTCTGTCGGTTTTGGCAACGACAGGGGCAACATGTTATTCTGGTCCAGCTTTTCCTTTCATTACTTTTTGTTTGGATGAGGTGACGACAGAGGTATCCAACGTGGCTAGTTTCCTAAAAATCACTCTTTGAAAACAATAGGACCTGAGAAACATGACTTGGAACAGCACGGCTAATTTTAAACCTCTGGAACAGCATGGCTAATTTTAAACCTCTGGAACAGCACGGCTAATTTTAAACCTCTGGAACAGCACGGCTACTTTTAAACCTCTGGAAAAGCACGGCTAATTTTAAACCTCTGGAACAGCACGGCTAATTTTAAACCTCTGGAACAGCACGGCTAATTTTAAACCTCTGGAACAGCACGGCTAATTTTAAACCTCTGGAACAGCATGGCTAATTTTAAACCTCTGGAACAGCACGGCTAATTTTAAACCTCTGGAACAGCACGGCTAATTTTAAACCTCTGGAACAGCATGGCTAATTTTAAACCTCTGGAACAGCATGGCTAATTTTAAACCTCTGGAACAGCACGGCTAATTTTAAACCTCTGGAACAGCACGGCTAATTTTAAACCTCTGGAACAGCACGGCTAATTTTAAACCTCTGGAACAGCATGGCTAATTTTAAACCTCTGGAACAGCACGGCTAATTTTAAACCTCTGGAACAGCACGGCTAATTTTAAACCTCTGGAACAGCATGGCTAATTTTAAACCTCTGGAACAGCATGGCTAATTTTAAACCTCTGGAACAGCATGGCTAATTTTAAACCTCTGGAACAGCATGGCTAATTTTAAACCCTGGAACAGCATGGCTAATTTTAAACCTCTGGAAAGCACCTCTGGAACAGCATGGCTAATTTTAAACCTCTGGAACAGCATGGCTAATTTTAAACCTCTGGAACAGCATGGCTAATTTTAAACCTCTGGAACAGCATGGCTAATTTTAAACCTCTGGAACAGCACGGCTAATTTTAAACCTCTGGAACAGCACGGCTAATTTTAAACCTCTGGAACAGCAATTTTAAACCTCTGGAACAGCATGGCTAATTTTAAACCTCTGGAACAGCATGGCTAATTTTAAACCTCTGGAACAGCATGGCTAATTTTAAACCTCTGGAACAGCACGGCTAATTTTAAACCTCTGGAACAGCACGGCTAATTTTAAACCTCTGGAACAGCACGGCTAATTTTAAACCTCTGGAACAGCACGGCTAATTTTAAACCTCTGGAACAGCAATTTTAAACCTCTGGAACAGCATGGCTAATTTTAAACCTCTGGAACAGCACGGCTAATTTTAAACCTCTGGAACAGCACGGCTAATTTTAAACCTCTGGAACAGCACGGCTAATTTTAAACCTCTGGAACAGCATGGCTAATTTTAAACCTCTGGAACAGCACGGCTAATTTTAAACCTCTGGAACAGCACGGCTAATTTTAAACCTCTGGAACAGCACCCTCTGGAACAGCACGGCTAATTTTAAACCTCTGGAACAGCACGGCTAATTTTAAACCTCTGGAACAGCACGGCTAATTTTAAACCTCTGGAACAGCACGGCTAATTTTAAACCTCTGGAACAGCACGGCTAATTTTAAACCTCTGGAACAGCACGGCTAATTTTAAACCTCTGGAACAGCACGGCTAATTTTAAACCTCTGGAACAGCACGGCTAATTTTAAACCTCTGGAACAGCACGGCTAATTTTAAACCTCTGGAACAGCACGGCTAATTTTAAACCTCTGGAACAGCACGGCTAATTTTAAACCTTCAGCACGGCTAATTTTAAACCTCTGAACAGCACGGCTAATTTTAAACCTCTGGAACAGCACGGCTAATTTTAAACCTCTGAACAGCACGGCTAATTTTAAACCTCTGGAACAGCACGGCTAATTTTAAACCTCTGGAACAGCACGGCTAATTTTAAACCTCTGGAACAGCACGGCTAATTTTAAACCTCTGGAACAGCACGGCTAATTTTAAACCTCTGGAACAGCACTTGCTTTTAAACCTCTGGAAGCACGTACTTTTAAAACCTCTGGAACCCCTTGCTCTGCACAGGGCCGCTAATTTTAAACCTCTGGAGCAGCACGATGGGTAACGATGCCTCTGAGGGTGACTGTTAAACGTAATTTTAAACCTCTGTGCAGCAGGCTAAGGTTAAACCCTGGTTCAGCACGGCTAATTTTAAACCTCTGGGTAATTTTAAACCTCTGAGGGGACGGAACTTTAAAAGTATGTTCTGTTACATTGACACGCTTAGCTGTGCACAACTCTCAATAAACTCCCCCATCTTGTTATCATCATGGGCCTGGACACCATGAACTTGTCAAACCGAAGGGAGACTGAACTGAGCTGACAGTAGATAACTTCATCAATCTCTTGATGAGCTTTAAACAGAACAGGGACTGGACTGGACTGATAACTTCATCAATCTCTTGATGAGGGAGATATCTATCTCTTGTACCTTTGGATCAATCTCTTGATGAGCTTTAAACAGAATGGGGACTGGACTGAGAGGAGAGTAGATACTGTACCTTTATCAATCTCTTGATGAGCTTTAAACAGAATTGGTACTGGACTGAGAGGAGAGTAGATACTATACCTTTATCAATCTCTTGATGAGGTTGATGTGATATATGAGGAACGTGTGAGGGAGAGACTGTGTGTATAAGTGTCCTGTTAGTTCCAGCAGAGGGGGCTCCTTGCTGTACTGGCTACCCAGAGCATTAATAAGTCTGATTAATGAGAGGGATTGTCATCATGTTGTGGCATGGCTTCCTCCTTATGTCTCCGTCTCCCCCCATGAAACATCTTGACTCTGATCCTACAGAGTGATAAACCACCAAATCCTCTGGCAGTGGTTTGTCAATCTCAAGGGGGAGAGAGAGGTTTTTGTCTCACTATATCTGTCATTCTTTCTTCCTTTCTTTCTTCCTTTCTTTCTTTCTTTCTTTCTTTCTTTCTCTCTCTCTCTCTCTCTCTCTCTCTCTCTCTCTCTCTCTCTCTCTCTCTCTCTCTCTCTCTCTCTCTCTCTCTCTCTCTCTCTCTCTTTTAACACACAAGTACACACACACACATTTTTAACTTAAAACACTTCACAATATGGAATTTACAGAATTAAGGTATATCATTGCAATATGGACACTTTACCTTTTTCCTTACATACACCGTACCTGCTGTTCAATCAGATGTATTGATGACTGTCTACTGTCTATGTTGACTGTCTACTGTCTATGTTGACTGTCTGCTGTCTATGTTGACTGTCTACGTTGACTGTCTACTGTCTATGTTGACTGTCTACTGTCTACTGTTGACTGTTACTGTCTATGTTGACTGTCTACTGTGTATGTTGACTGTCTACTGTCTATGTTGACTGTCTGCTGTTTATGTTGACTGTCTACTGTCTGTGTTGACTGTCTACTGTCTGTGTTGACTGTCTGCTGTCTATGTTGACTGTCTACGTTGACTGTCTGACTGTCTATGTTGACTGTCTACTGTCTATGTTGACTGTCTACTGTCTATGTTGACTGTCTACTGTGTATGTTGACTGTCTATGTTGACTGTCTACTGTCTATGTTGACTGTCTACTATCTATGTTGACTGTCTACTATCTATGTTGACTGTCTACTATCTATGTTGACTGTCTACTGTCTATGTTGACTGTCTACTGTCTATGTTGACTGTCTATGTTGACTGTCTACTGTCTATGTTGACTGTCTACTGTCTGTGTTGACTGTCTACTGTCTATGTTGACTGTCTACTGTCTATGTTGACTGTCTACTGTCTATGTTGACTGTCTACTATCTATGTTGACTGTCTACTATCTATGTTGACTGTCTACTGTCTATGTTGACTGTCTACTGTCTATGTTGACTGTCTACTGTCTATGTTGACTGTCTATGTTGACTGTCTATGTTGACTGTCTACTGTCTATGTTGACTGTCTACTGTCTATGTTGACTGTCTACTGTCTATGTTGACTGTCTACTGTCTATGTTGACTGTCTACTGTCTATATTGACTGTCTACTGTCTATGTTGACTGTCTACTGTCTATGTTGACTGTCTACTGTCTGTGTTGACTGTCTACTGTCTATGTTGACTGTCTGACTGTCTACTGTCTATGTTGACTGTCTACTGTCTATGTTGACTGTCTACTGTCTATGTTGACTGTCTACTGTCTATGTTGACTGTCTACTGTCTATGTTGACTGTCTACTGTCTATGTTGACTGTCTACTGTCTATGTTGACTGTCTACTATCTATGTTGACTGTCTACTATCTATGTTGACTGTCTACTGTCTATGTTGACTGTCTACTATCTATGTTGACTGTCTACTATCTATGTTGACTGTCTACTGTCTATGTTGACTGTCTACTATCTATGTTGACTGTCTACTATCTATGTTGACTGTCTACTATCTATGTTGACTGTCTACTATCTATGTTGACTGTCTACTATCTATGTTGACTGTCTACTATCTATGTTGACTGTCTACTGTCTATGTTGACTGTCTACTATCTATGTTGACTGTCTACTATCTATGTTGACTGTCTACTGTCTATGTTGACTGTCTACTATCTAGTTGACTGTCTAAATGTTGACTGTCTACTGTCTATGTTGACTGTCTACTGTCAAAGTGTTGACTGTCTACTGTCTATTGCAACTTGACTGTCTACTGTCTATGTTGACTGTCTACTGTCTATGTTGACTGTCTACTAGCTATGTTGACTGTCTACTATCTACTGTTGACTGTCTACTATCTATGTTGACTGTCTACTGTCTATGTTGACTGTCTACTATCTATGTTGACTGTCTACTATCTATGTTAGTTTAGACTGTCTACTATCTATGTTGACTGTCTACTAGCTATTTGACTGTCTAACGTAGGAGATCTATGCTTGACTGTCTACTACGTCTATGAATGACTGTCTACTATCTATGTTGACTGTCTACTATCTATGTTGACTGTCTACAGGTAGTATCACATTTTCTATTTCATTTCATTGACAGCTACTACGGTTTGATTTGTTTGACTACTAGCTACATAGCTCTACTATCTATGTATGACTGTCTAGAGCGATTTTCTAGGTTGCTAGCCAGCTATCTGTGTTGACGCAACGTAACGTAATCAACACTGCTCTAGCTAGTTGACTGTCTACTGTCTATGTTGACTGTCAACGGAACTATTATGTTGTCACAACGCAGCCACTGCCAGCTCTACAATCTATGCTGCCACTGTCAGACTGTCTATGTTGAGCAGTCTACTGTTCATGTTGATCTGTCTACTGTCTGTAAGATTCTTACTATCTATGCTGAACTGTTTCTGCTTCGAGATGCGTGTAGTTTTCATGTCCAATCTTTTCTGTAGCTGTAGTTGACTTCTGTAGCCTGTCAACTATCTGTCTGTCTACTATCCCTGTTGACTGTCCTCTCTGCACAGACCATGCTGTTCTGTCCACACCGCTGTTCTGTTTTGTTCACCTAATCTGGTCCCAGCGTCTATCTACACGTGAGTTCCAGGTCTCCAGTAGCCTCTGGAACTGCCGATTCATGGGCCAAGGCAGAGTTTGTCTCAGCCTATGTCCCTCCAGTCCCTCGACTTCTGGGTTGTGATGTCTGGATCAGTTCAGATCACTGTACTCTAACTGTTCTTCATTTCCCCACGTGTTTGTTACCCCGAGAGCTTCTGTCATGGTCTGGGTCCTCATCATCCCAAGTGGTCAATCTTCTTTCTCTGAGTTAATTGTATCTTTATTATATTTATTATTTTGATGTCACAGGTTACTTTTCCCCTTCGTCACTGGCCAGGACATCATAGTAATACATTTATCCTTCTCCAGGTCCCTGGATATCAATGAGCTAAATGCCAAAGCTATATATCCAGGATTGTCTATCTACAAATCTGGTGAAATTTTTTAACCTCCCCACGTCTTAGACAGGAGTATAGATCCTTTACCACTAACAGGAGTATAGATCTCCCATCTACCACTAACATTCCTCTCTGCCTCCTTCTTTCCACTCCTCTCCAGGACTTAGACCTCTCCCTCTCACCTTCCCCCTACCCCCATCCTAGATGCTGTTCTTCCACTAACAGGACTATAGATCTCCAAGTCTCTACCACTACAGGACTATAGATCTCCCCTTCCTCTACCCAACAGGACTATAGATCTCCCCATTCTTATACCACTAACAGGACTGGATCTCCCCATTCTTCGCTACCCCCGCTAACAGGAGTATAGATCTCCCCCATCCTATCCACTACCAGGAGTCTGATCTCAATCCTTCCACTAACAGGACTATAGATCTCCTGATTCTGCCTCTACCAACCCTCCTCTCCTCCCTTTCTGCACCTTTGGACTATAGATCTCCCCATCCTTATACCAGGCCAGGACTATAGATCCTCCCTCCCCACTACCGTGGACTATAGATCTCCCCATTGCGAGCTCACAGAACAGATCTCCCAGCCGAGCGGAAATGGACTAAAGATCTCCCCTCCCTGCCGACCTGGCATCCAGGACTATCCTCTCCCCATTTTCCACCTAACAGGACTATGATCTCCCACTCTTATACCACTACTAGGATTCCAAGATCTCTGCCTCTAACCACTAGGAGCTCTTTAGATCTCCCCCTCCTGATCCTCCTCCTACCACTAACAGATGACTATAGATCTCCCATTCTTAAAAGAAGGTCGACTATCCGATCCTCCCCATTCTTATACCACTACCAGGTTATGATCTCCCATTCTTATACCACTAACAGGACTATTCTCCCCATCCCTCTACCACTAAATCTCCTCATTCTATGACGGCCTCCCCAACCTGCCCGCTTCTTATCCCCCTCTCTACCAGGACTATAGACCTCTCCCACATTCTTATAACTCATCCCTGACAGGACTATAGATCTCCCCATTCTTAGAGCGAGAGATTGCACCCCATTCTGAAAAAACCTACACTATATCCCTCCGATTCATACCACTACAGACCAGTAGATCTCCCCATTCTTATACCACTACCAGGACTATAGATCTCCCCATTCTTATACCACTACCAGGACTATAGATCTCCCCATTCTTATACCACTACCAGGACTATAGATCTCCCCATTCTTATACCACTACCAGGACTATAGATCTCCCCATTCTTATACCACTACCAGGACTATAGATCTCCCCATTCTTATACCACTACCAGGACTATCAGATCTCCCCATTCTTATACCACTACCCAGGACTATAGATCTCCCCATTCTTATACCACTACCAGGACTATAGATCTCCCCCATTCTTATACCACTAACAGGACTATAGATCTCCCCATTCTTATACCACTAAGTCAGGACTATAGATCTCCCCATTCTTATACCATTCTAGACCAGGACTATAGATCTCCCCATTCTTATACCACTACCAGGACTATAGATCTCCCCATTCTTATACCACTACCAGGACTATAGATCTCCCCATTCTTATACCACTACCAGGACTATAGATCTCCCCATTCTTATACCACTAACAGGACTATAGATCTCCCCATTCTTATACCACTACCAGGACTATAGATCTCCCCATTCTTATACCACTAAGAGCATAGAACTCCCCATTCTTATACCACTAACAGGAGTATAGATCTCCCCATTCTTCTACCACTAACAGGACTATAGATCTCCCCATTCTTACACAGGAACCACTAACCAGGACTATAGATCTCCCCATTACTGCATCTCCTCTTATACCACTACCAGGACTATAGATCTCCCCATTCTTATACCACTACCAGGACTATAGATCTCCCCATTCTTATACCACTAACAGGACTATAGATCTCCCCATTCTTCCCCATACCACTACCAGGACTATAGATCTCCCCATTCTTATACCACTAACAGGACTATAGATCTCCACTTATACACTACCAGGACTATAGATCTCCCCATTCTTATACCACTAACAGGACTATAGATCTCCCCATTCTTATACCACTAACAGGACTATAGATCTCCCCATCCCTTACTACCAGGACTAACAGGACCCAGTATAGATCTCCCCATCCCTCTACCACTAACATGACTATAGATCTCCCCATTCTTATACCACTACCAGGACTATAGATCTCCCCATTCTTATACCACTACCTAGGATAGGACTATAGATCTCCCCATTCTTATACCACTAACAGGACTATAGATCTCCCCATTCTTATACCACTAACAGGACTATAGATCTCCCCATTCTTATACCACTAACAGGACTATAGATCTCCCCATCCCTCTACCACTAACATGACTATAGATCTCCCCATTCTTATACCACTACCAGGACTATAGATCTCCCCATTCTTATACCACTACCAGGACTATAGATCTCCCCATTCTTATACCACTACCAGGACTATAGATCTCCCCATTCTTATACCACTACCAGGACTATAGATCTCCCCATTCTTATACCACTACCAGGACTATAGATCTCCCCATTCTTATACCACTACCAGGACTATAGATCTCCCCATTCTTATACCACTAACAGGACTATAGATCTCCCCATTCTTATACCACTACCAGGACTATAGATCTCCCCATTCTTATACCACTAACAGGACTATAGATCTCCCCATCCCTCTACCACTAACATGACTATAGATCTCCCCATCCCTCTACCACTAACATGACTATAGATCTCCCCATTCTTATACCACTACCAGGACTATAGATCTCCCCATTCTTATACCACTACCAGGACTATAGATCTCCCCATTCTTATACCACTACCAGGACTATAGATCTCCCCATTCTTATACCACTACCAGGACTATAGATCTCCCCATTCTTATACCACTACCAGGACTATAGATCTCCCCATTCTTATACCACTACCAGGACTATAGATCTCCCCATCCCTCTACCACTACCAGGACTATAGATCTCCCCATTCCTATACCACTACCAGGACTATAGATCTCCCCATTCTTATACCACTAACAGGACTATAGATCTCCCCATTCTTATAGCACTACCAGGACTATAGATCTCCCCATTCTTATACCACTACCAGGACTATAGATCTCCCCATTCTTATACCACTACCAGGACTATAGATCTCCCCATCCCTCTACCACTACCAGGACTATAGATCTCCCCATTCTTATACCACTACCAGGACTATAGATCTCCCCATCCCTCTACCACTAACATGACTATAGATCTCCCCATTCTTATACCACTACCAGGACTATAGATCTCCCCATTCTTATACCACTACCAGGACTGTAGATCTCCCCATTCTTATACCACTAACAGGACTATAGATCTCCCCATTCTTATACCACTAACAGGACTATAGATCTCCCCATTCTTATACCACTAACAGGAGTATAGATCTCCCCATCCCTCTACCACTAACATGACTATAGATCTCCCCATTCTTATACCACTACCAGGACTATAGATCTCCCCATTCTTATACCACTACCAGGACTATAGATCTCCCCATTCTTATACCACTACCAGGACTATAGATCTCCCCATTCTTATACCACTACCAGGACTATAGATCTCCCCATTCTTATACCACTACCAGGACTATAGATCTCCCCATTCTTATACCACTACCAGGACTATAGATCTCCCCATTCTTATACCACTACCAGGACTATAGATCTCCCCATCCCTCTACCACTACCAGGACTATAGATCTCCCCATTCTTATACCACTACCAGGACTATAGACCTCCCCATTCTTATACCACTAACAGGACTATAGATCTCCCCATTCTTATAGCACTACCAGGACTATAGATCTCCCCATTCTTATACCACTAACAGGAGTATAGATCTCCCCATCCCTCTACCACTAACATGACTATAGATCTCCCCATTCTTATACCACTACCAGGACTATAGATCTCCCCATTCTTATACCACTACCAGGACTATAGATCTCCCCATTCTTATACCACTACCAGGACTATAGATCTCCCCATTCTTATACCACTAACAGGAGTATAGATCTCCCCATCCCTCTACCACTAACATGACTATAGATCTCCCCATTCTTATACCACTACCAGGACTATAGATCTCCCCATTCTTATACCACTAACGGTGTGGAGGAAGGATCAAGCCTGCACGGTAAAGGAGAAGAGCTCTGACACCTAGTAATTGTTTCCTACAAACCTTTTCGCTTCATCATCAATTACTGTCAGACTTCAATAGTGGCTGGTGAGGATTTGTCTTCCCACTGTGTCGGTGTTATGAGCTAATCTGGCCCGTGATTTGTCTGCTGTTTTAATTCACAAATCAGATCCTGTTTTATAACTGCGTGCTTCAATGATATTTAGCTAATCCCCTTTTCCCCCCTCTCTCTGCTAAGAGACGAGCCTTGGGGTTGATTTAGCTGTGAAGGCCGTGCAATTGAAACAAAAGCAAAACACAGAAATTAGATTAATGTCCAATTGTTGTCCTCCGTGTCCTAGAGAGTTTATTACACAGCTGTTTGCCCTGAAGTGAATCAAAACAACAACGTTTAGCCTGTTGTCATCTGATGAACCCTTTTTAAAAAAAATGTTTAATCATTGATATGGTGAATTAAGGATTCATTTCCTTTGTTCCAATGCATATGTCATGTACACCACAGATTGCAACCCCCCTTCGCCACAACCAAGTCGTCCCCTTTAGCTACCCCTAGATAAACATACCCAGTGCCGATGAGATGGTAATTATTTGATGATAGAGGTCACACTGGAAACATTTAAGAGGTTGACGCTGCTGTGCGTTTGACTCGCTGGCCCCGGAGTACTGATTACATTCTGGATGTTTGCCTCGGCCCGTTAGTAAGAAAATGGAATTCAAATATCCCCAAGTCTACAACAAAGAGCAATCACACATTGGCCTGCGCCCTAAACGGCATTCTATTCACTATACAGTGCACTACAGCGTGACCAAGGCCCATATGCCCTACACAGGGAATACAGTGGCGTTTGGGAAGCACGTATTGCCCTTAAACAGCTGCATTAACAAGCCTATCACTACTACACGGTTTGAATACGTCTAATGCTGCTTGCTGAATGTTTATACAACTGAGCAGTTTGAGTCT
>NW_026289710.1:0-20000 GCF_023373465.1 Oncorhynchus keta | reverse complement strand
TCTGATCTGAGCTGCTCCCAGGACACTAAGATAGGGATCTGATCTGAGCGCTCCCAGGACACTAAGATAGGGATCTGATCTGAGCTGACCCCAGAACACTAAGATAGGTGATCTGATCCTGCCCCCAGAACACTAAGATAGGTGATCTGATCTGAGCTGCTCCCAGGACACTGCTCAGATAGGATTGATCTGAAGAACACTAAGATAGGGATAGATTTGCTCCCATGACACTTTTAGATAATCTGACACTGCTCCCAGGACACTAAGATAGGTTTTAGCTGAGCTGTTAAGACACTGCTCAGAGTAGGTTTGAGGTGCCAGGACACTAAGATAGGGATCTGAGTAGGTTTTACCAGGACACTAAGACACTGCTCAGAGTAGATAGTTGATCTGAGCTGCCCCCAGAACACTAAGACACTGATCTGAGCTTTTCCCATAATGTTAAGACACTGCTCAGAGTAGGTTTTAGCATGACGTTAAGACACTGCTCCCAGAGTAGGTTTTACCAGACACTAAGACACTGCTCAGAGTAGGTTTTAGCATGACGTTAAGACACTGCTCAGAGTAGGTTTTACCATGACGTTAAGACACTGCTCAGAGATAGGTTTTAGGACACATGACGTTAAGACACTGCTGTTTAAAAATAAGAAAACACTGCAGAGTAGGTTTTACCATGACGTTAAGACACTGCTCAGAGTAGGTTTTACCATGACGTTAAGACACTGCTCAGAGTAGGTTTTACCATGACGTTAAGACACTGCTCAGAGTAGGTTTTACCATGACGTTAAGACACTGCTCAGAGTAGGTTTTACCATGACGTTAAGACACTGCTCAGAGTAGGTTTTACCATGACGTTAAGACACTGCTCAGAGTAGGTTTTACCATGACGTTAAGACACTGCTCAGAGTAGGTTTTACCATGACGTTAAGACACTGCTCAGAGTAGGTTTTACCATGACGTTAAGACACTGCTCAGAGTAGGTTTTACCATGACGTTAAGACACTGCTCAGAGTAGGTTTTACCATGACGTTAAGACACTGCTCAGAGTAGGTTTTACCATGACGTTAAGACACTGCTCAGAGTAGGTTTTACCATGACGTTAAGACACTGCTCAGAGTAGGTTTTACCATGACGTTAAGACACTGCTCAGAGTAGGTTTTACCATGACGTTAAGACACTGCTCAGAGTAGGTTTTACCATGACGTTAAGACACTGCTCAGAGTAGGTTTTAGCATGACGTTAAGACACTGCTCAGAGTAGGTTTTACCATGACGTTAAGACACTGCTCAGAGTAGGTTTTACCATGATGTTAAGACACTGCTCAGAGTAGGTTTTACCATGACGTTAAGACACTGCTCAGAGTAGGTTTTAGCATGACGTTAAGACACTGCTCAGAGTAGGTTTTACCATGACATTAAGACACTGCTCAGAGTAGGTTTTACCATGATGTTAAGACACTGCTCAGAGTAGGTTTTACCATGACGTTAAGACACTGCTCAGAGTAGGTTTTAGCATGACGTTAAGACACTGCTCAGAGTAGGTTTTACCATGACGTTAAGACACTGCTCAGAGTAGGTTTTACCATGACGTTAAGACACTGCTCAGAGTAGGTTTTAGCATGACGTTAAGACACTGCTCAGAGTAGGTTTTACCATGACGTTAAGACACTGCTCAGAGTAGGTTTTACCATGACGTTAAGACACTGCTCAGAGTAGGTTTTACCATGACGTTAAGACACTGCTCAGAGTAGGTTTTACCATGACGTTAAGACACTGCTCAGAGTAGGTTTTACCATGACGTTAAGACACTGCTCAGAGTAGGTTTTACCATGACGTTAAGACACTGCTCAGAGTAGGTTTTACCATGACGTTAAGACACTGCTCAGAGTAGGTTTTACCATGACGTTAAGACACTGCTCAGAGTAGGTTTTACCATGACGTTAAGACACTGCTCAGAGTAGGTTTTACCATGACGTTAAGACACTGCTCAGAGTAGGTTTTACCATGATGTTAAGACACTGCTCAGAGTAGGTTTTAGCATGTTGTTAAGACACTGCTCAGAGTAGGTTTTACCATGAAATTAAGACACTGCTCAGAGTAGGTTTTACCATGACGTTAAGACACTGCTCAGAGTAGGTTTTAGCATGACATTAAGACACTGCTCAGAGTAGGTTTTACCATGACGTTAAGACACTGCTCAGAGTAGGTTTTAGCATGATGTTAAGACACTGCTCAGAGTAGGTTTTACCATGACGTTAAGACACTGCTCAGAGTAGGTTTTAGCATGACGTTAAGACACTGCTAGAGTAGGTTTTACCATGACGTTAAGACACTGCTCAGAGTAGGTTTTAGCAACGTTAAGACACTGCTCAGACAAACTCTGAGACGGTTACTAAAATCAGCGCCAGAACTCTGCCGTCTGCGTGGGAATATACAGACTGTGAAAGCCTGACTTGCCTGAAGTTGATTTATGAAATCTGAAATGCATTAGGCTACTTAGTATGGACATCTTAACTACAACAGCACTTAGACTGACAGATCTGCCTTCCCGGTTGATCGGTCGATCAAAGACATGTCAAACTGAAAGTCAGATCTGAAAGTTACTGTGGAGCTGAAGGACGGGTTTACATTGAAAATCATATGATTAGGGTTTCAATGATGGGGACAGGCGTTTGATAGTTTACAATTAAGCTATGCTGAGTTGTAATTACCATATTACCATCTACGATTCTGGTTATCGTAAAGTTGTCTTAGGCAAGCTTTCAGTTGTAATTTACAGATTTAATGTGACCAGTTTCTCACATGAGGACAATAATCCTGCAGCAACAGGAGATGTGATTTTTATGTGGATTATAATGAATTAAATGTTTTGGTTTGTAGGGGTTGATACATTTTCCATCGGGGCAGCAGCGTAGCCTGTGGTTAAGCGCTGACTAGTAACCGGAAGGTTGCAAGTTCAAACCCCCAGCTGACAAGGTACAAATCTGTCGTTCTGCCCCTGAACAGGCAGTTAACCCACTGTTCCAGGTCGTCATTGAAAATAAGAATGTTTTCTTTAACTGACTTGCCTCGGTAAAATAAAATAAATAAAAATCAAGTCTGACATTTTACAGTGGAAATTAAAGCTAAAGATGCCTTCTAAAACGCCTTTAAGACCTTGAATAAACCTTCCTGGCAAATGAAGTGAAAACAACTGTAGCTAACTGGGTCCTGGTGTTATGATGCTATGCAATTCTCGTTCTTTTTTTTCTTCTACTGTGTTATTGACTTGTTAATTGTTTACTCCATGTGTAACTAACTCTGGTTGTTCTCTGTTCACAGCTATGCTTTATCTTGGCCAGGTGGTTAAATGAGAACTGTTCTCAACTGGCCTACCTGGTTAAATAAAGGTGTTCTCAACTAGCCTACCTGGTTAAATAAAGGTGTTCTCAACTAGCCTACCTGGTTAAATAAAGGTGTTCTCAACTAGCCTACCTGGTTAAATAAAGGTGTTCTCAACTAGCCTACCTGGTTAAATAAAGGTGTTCTCAACTAGCCTACCTGGTTAAATAAAGGTGTTCTCATGTTCTCAACTAGCCTACCTGGTTAAATAAAGGTGTTCTCAACTAGCCTACCTGGTTAAATAAAGGTGTTCTCAACTGGCCTACCTGGTTAAATAAAGGTGTTCTCAACTAGCCTACCTGGTTAAATAAAGGTGTTCTCAACTGGGTTAAATAAAGGTGTTCTCAACTGGCCTACCTGGTTAAATAAAGGTGTTCTCAACTGGCCTACCTGGTTAAATAAAGGTATTCTCAACTAGCCTACCTGGTTAAATAAAGGTGTTCTCAACAAGCCTACCTGGTTAAATAAAGGTGTTCTCAACTATTCTACCTGGTTAAATAAAGGTGTTCTCAACTAGCCTACCTGGTTAAATAAAGGTGTTCTCAACCAGCCTACCTGGTTAAATAAAGGTGTTCTCAACTAGCCTACCTGGTTAAATAAAGGAGTTCTCAACTAGCCTCCCTGGTTATGTTCTCAACTAGCCTACCTGGTTAAATAAAGGTGTTCTCAACTAGCCTACCTGGTTAAATAAAGGTGTTCTCAACTAGCCTACCTGGTTAAATAAAGGAGTTCTCAACTAGCCTCCCTGGTTATGTTCTCAACAAGCCTACCTGGTTAAATAAAGGTGTTCTCAACTAGCCTACCTGGTTAAATAAAGGTGTTCTCAACCAGCCTACCTGGTTAAATAAAGGTGTTCTCAACTAGCCTACCTGGTTAAATAAAGGTGTTCTCAACTAGCCTACCTGGTTAAATAAAGGTGTTCTCAACTAGCCTACCTGGTTAAATAAAGGTGTTCTCAACTAGCCTACCTGGTTAAATAAAGGTGTTCTCAACTAGCCTACCTGGTTAAATAAAGGTGTTCTCAACTAGCCTACCTGGTTAAATAAAGGTGAAATAAAAACATTAAATAAAAAATACGCTATTCTCTTCATTTCATCATCCAATTACACTGAACAAAAATATAAAGCGACATACAAAGATTCGACACCATGTTTCATAATCTTAAATAACATTTTACAAAACACACAAAAAGAAGTGCACAAATGTGTTTACATCTATGTTAGTGAGTGTTCCATTCACCTGTATTCCCCTCACCTGACAGGTGTGCCATATCAAGACGATGATTAAACAGCACGATCACTACGCAGGTGCACCTTGTGCTGGGGATAATAAAAGGCCACTCTAAAAATGTTCTGGTTTGTCACAGAACATAATGCCACAGATGTATCAAGTCTTGAGGGAGCATGACATTGGCTGTTGACAGAGAATTTAATGTTAATTTCTCTACCATAAGCCATTTTAGACATTTTGGCAGTATGTCCAAATGTCCTCACAACCGCAGACCATGGGTATGGTGTGGTGTGGGCGAGCGGTTTCCTGATGTCAACTTTGTGAAAAGCGTTGCCTATAGTGGAGGTGGGGTTATGTTATGGGCAGGTATAAGATACGGACAACGAACACAATTGCATATTATCGATGGCAGTTTGAATGCACAGAGATACCGTGACGAGACCCTGAGGCCCGTTGTCGTGATCACCATCACCTCATGTTTCATGCTTCAGCATGATAACGCACAGCCCCCACACCAGATACCGAGTTGTAGGATCTGTGCACAGTTCCTGGTAACTGAAAATGTCCCAGTTCTCCCACGGCCTGCAAAACTCAACAGACATGTCACCCATTGAGCATGTTCCCGCCAATATCCATCAACTTCGCACGACCATTGAAGAGGACTGGGACAACATTCTACAATTCTACAATCAACAGCCTCGTCAGATTTAAGAAAAGGAGATGTGTTCACTGCGTGAGGCAAATGGCGGTCACACCAGATACTGACTGGTTTTCTGATCCACACCAGATACTGACTGGTTTCTGATCCACACCAGATACTGACTGGTTCTCTGATCCACGCCAGATACTGACTGGTTCTCTGATCCACACCAGATACTGACTGGTTTTCTGATCCACACCAGATACTGACTGGTTTTCTGATCCACACCAGATACTGACTGGTTTTCTGATCCACACCAGATACTGACTGGTTCTCTGATCCACACCAGATACTGACTGGTTCTCTGATCCACACCAGATACTGACTGGTTCTCTGATCCACACCAGATACTGACTGGTTCTCTGATCCACACCAGATACTGACTGGTTTTCTGATCCACACCAGATACTGACTGGTTCTCTGATCCACACCAGATACTGACTGGTTCTCTGATCCACACCAGATACTGACTGGTTTTCTGATCCACACCAGATACTGACTGGTTTTCTGATCCACACCAGATACTCTGATCCACACCAGATGACTGGT
The DNA here is from genome assembly GCF_023373465.1 of Oncorhynchus keta. Taxonomy (NCBI): domain Eukaryota; kingdom Metazoa; phylum Chordata; class Actinopteri; order Salmoniformes; family Salmonidae; genus Oncorhynchus; species Oncorhynchus keta. The sequence continues at coordinate 14,141 of NW_026289710.1, read as the reverse complement.
TCTCTGATCCACACCAGATACTGACTGGTTCTCTGATCCACACCAGATACTGACTGGTTTTCTGATCCATGCCAGATACTGACTGGTTCTCTGATCCACACCAGATACTGTTGTTCACACTGTTGTTCAGTATACATGACAGTGCAGTGACAAACATACACAACACATTGGGGGCTTCTGCAGTATACCAAGCTGGTTCCGGGGTGTCGGACCTATCAGGCTGTTTATTAAGCTCTCTGTTCTGTTCCATGTGTGACTTCTGCCATTTAGCAGGTTCTCTTTATCCAAAGCGACTTCAGATGTGTGCATACATTCTACTGTGGTGACACAACCCACTGACTGCTCTACCAACTGAGCTATGACTAAATGGATGGGGAAGTGCTGATAGTTATTCATAGAATTCATTGTAGCTGAGGCCTCTAAGCATTCTGGGGTCAGCGTCAGTAACGGCACCCTATTCCCTATGTAGTGCCCTACTTTTGATGGATCCTGGTCAAACGTAGCGTCCTCTATAAGGGATAGGGTGTCATTTATGGATGTAGAGTAGAGGCATTGTCCTTCTCTGCTCACTACAGTATTATCAAGAAGCCTTCGAGTCCAGTACTGTACCAGTACAGGAACACCAGCACTCACTGTAATTGCATGTAGGGACCTGCCATTCATAGTGTTTGAGTCTGCTTCACTCCCTAAGGCGGCCTGAACTCTCCTGATTAAATGTTGGTAATAGAGATTTGATCTCGTTAAATTATCATAATATGGGGCTTGTTCGATATGGACCCGTTAAGTTACCTGGCCCCTAACAATATACACCGCTTGGCTAAAAGTATTTTGACACCTGCTCGTCGAACATCTCATTCTAAAATCATAAGCATTAATATGGAGTTGGTCCCCCTTTTGCTGCTATAACAGTCTCTACTCTTCTGGGAAGGCTCTCCACTAGATGTTGGAACATTTCTGCTATAACAGCCTCCACTCTTCTGGGAATGCTTTCCACTAGATGTTGTAACATTGCTGCTATAACAGCCTCCACTCTTCTGGGAAGGCTTTCCACTAGATGTTGTAACATTGCTGCTATAACAGCCTCCACTCTTCTGGGAAGGCTTTCCACTAGATGTTGGAACATTGCTGCTATAAAAGCCTCCACTCTTCTGGGAAGGCTCCCACCAGATTTTGGAACATTGCTGCGGGCACTTGCTTCCGTTCAGGCACAAGAGCATTAGTGAGGTTGGACACTGCTGTTCGGCATTCCAATTCATCCCAAAGGTGTTCGATGTGGTTGAGGTTAGGGCTCTCTGCAGGCCAGTCAAGTTCTTCCACACCGATCTCCACAAAACATTTATGTATGGACCACATCTTTGGGCATTGTCATGCTGAAACAGGAAAGGGCCTTCCCAAACTGTTGCCACAAAGTTGGAAGCACAGAATTGTCTAGAATGTCATTGTAACCTCAGCTCTTCCCAACCTGTTCAACCTCAGCTCTTCCCAACCTGTTCAACCTCACCTCTTCCCAACCTGTTCAACCTCAGCTCTTCCCAACCTGTTCAACCTCAGCTCTTCCCAACCTGTTCAGTATCAGCTCTTCCCAACCTGTTCAGTATCAGCTCTTCCCAACCTGTTCAGTATCAGCTCTTCCCAACCGGTTCAATTTCAGCTCTTCCCAACCTGTTCAGTATCAGCTCTTCCCAACCGGTTCAATATCAGCTCTTCCCAACCTGTTCAACCTCAGCTCTTCCCAACCTGTTCAATATCAGCCCTTCCCAACCTGTTCAATATCAGCCCTTCCCAACCTGTTCAATATCAGCCCTTCCCAACCGGTTCAATATCAGCCCTTCCCAACCAGTTTAGTATCAGCTCTTCCCAACCTGTTCAGTATCAGCTCTTCCCAACCAGTTCAGTATCAGCTCTTCCCAACCTGTTCAACCTCAGCTCTTCCCAACCGGTTCAATATCAGCTCTTCCCAACCTGTTCAGTATCAGCTCTTCCATTTACATTACATTTAAGTCATTTAGCAGACGCTCTTATCCAGAGCGACTTACAAATTGGTGCATTCACCTTATGACATCCAGTGGAACAGCCACTCAGCCCTTCCCAACCTGTTCAACCTCAGCTCTTCCCAACCAGTTCAGTATCAGCTCTTCCCAACCTGTTCAATATCAGCTCTTCCCAACCTGTTCAATATCAGCTCTTCCCAACCTGTTCTCTTCCCAACCTCAATATCAGCTCTTCCCAACCTGTTCAACATCAGCTCTTCCCAACCTGTTCAATCAGCTCTTCCCAACCTGTTCAACCTCAGCTCTTCCCAACCTGTTCAACCTCAGCCCTTCCCAACCTGTTCAACCTCAGCTCTTCCCAACCTGTTCAGTACCTCAGCTCTTCCCAACCTGTTCAGTATCAGCTCTTCCCAACCTGTTCAGTATCAGCTCTTCCCAACCTGTTCAACCTCAGCTCTTCCCAACCTGTTCAATATCAGCTCTTCCCAACCTGTTCAATATCAGCTCTTCCCAACCTGTTCAATATCAGCTCTTCCCAACCTGTTCAGTATCAGCTCTTCCCAACCTGTTCAATATCAGCCCTTCCCAACCGGTTCAATATCAGCTCTTCCCAACCTGTTCAATATCAGCCCTTCCCAACCGGTTCAATATCAGCTCTTCCCAACCTGTTCAATATCAGCTCTTCCCAACCTGTTCAATATCAGCTCTTCCCAACCTGTTCAATATCAGCTCTTCCCAACCTGTTCAGTATCAGCTCTTCCCAACCTGTTCAGTATCAGCTCTTCCCAACCTGTTCAATATCAGCTCTTCCCAACCTGTTCAATATCAGCTCTTCCCAACCTGTTCAATATCAGCTCTTCCCAACCTGTTCAGTATCAGCTCTTCCCAACCTGTTCAGTATCAGCTCTTCCCAACCTGTTCAGTATCAGCTCTTCCCAACCAGTTCAGTATCAGCTCTTCCCAACCTGTTCAGTATCAGCTCTTCCCAACCAGTTCAATATCAGCCCTTCCCAACCAGTTCAATATCAGCTCTTCCCAACCTGTTCAGTATCAGCTCTTCCCAACCAGTTCAATATCAGCCCTTCCCAACCAGTTCAGTATCAGCTCTTCCCAACCTGTTCAACCTCAGCTCTTCCCAACCAGTTCAGTATCAGCTCTTCCCAACCTGTTCAATCAGCTCTTCCCAACCTGTTCAGTATCAGCTCTTCCCAACCTGTTCAGTATCAGCTCTTCCCAACCTGTTCAATATCAGCTCTTCCCAACCTGTTCAATATCAGCTCTTCCCAACCTGTTCAACCTCAGCTCTTCCCAACCTGTTCAATATCAGCTCTTCCCAACCAGTTCAGTATCAGCTCTTCCCAACCTGTTCAATATCAGCTCTTCCCAACCAGTTCAGTATCAGCTCTTCCCAACCTGTTCAATATCAGCTCTTCCCAACCTGTTCAGTATCAGCTCTTCCCAACCTGTTCAATATCAGCTCTTCCCAACCTGTTCAATCAGCTCTTCCCAACCTGTTCAATATCAGCTCTTCCCAACCTGTTCAACCTCAGCTCTTCCCAACCTGTTCAATATCAGCTCTTCCCAACCTGTTCAACCTCAGCTCTTCCCAACCTGTTCAGTATCAGCTCTTCCCAACCTGTTCAACCTCAGCCCTTCCCAACCTGTTCAATATCAGCTCTTCCCAACCTGTTCAACCTCAGCTCTTCCCAACCTGTTCAATCAGCTTTTCCCAACCTGTTCATCAGCTCTTCCCAACCAGTTCAGCAGCTCTTCCCAACCTGTTCAATATCAGCTCTTCCCAACCTGTTCAACCTCAGCTCTTCCCAACCTGTTCAGTATCAGCTCTTCCCAACCTGTTCAATATCAGCTCTTCCCAACCTGTTCAATATCAGCTCTTCCCAACCTGTTCAATCAGCTCTTCCCAACCTGTTCAGTATCAGCTCTTCCCAACCTGTTCAATATCAGCTCTTCCCAACCTGTTCAGTATCAGCTCTTCCCAACCTGTTCAACCTCAGCTCTTCCCAACCTGTTCAGTTCCCAACCTGTTCAACCTCAGCTCTTCCCAACCTCAGCTCTTCCCAACCTGTTCAACCTCAGCTCTTCCCAACCTGATTCAATATCAGCTCTTCCCAACCTGTTCAGTATCAGCTCTTCCCAACCTGTTCAGTATCAGCTCTTCCCAACCTGTTCAATATCAGCTCTTCCCAACCTGTTCAACCTCAGCTCTTCCCAACCTGTTCATATCAGCTCTTCCCAACCTGTTCAATATCAGCTCTTCCCAACCTGTTCAGTATCAGCTCTTCCCAACCTGTTCAATATCAGCTCTTCCCAACCTGTTCATATCAGCCCTTCCCAACCGATTCAATATCAGCTCTTCCCAACCTGTTCCATATCAGCCCTTCCCAACCTGTTCAATCTCAGCAGTTTCCAACCTGTTCAGTATCAGCTGTTTCCAACCTGTTCAATGCGGACGCATAATCCTGGTGACTGACACTAGTGTTCTTAGGAAGGAAGTGGAGAGTGTTGGTGTGGCAATACATTCTGGCAGGGTATGTGATTGAACTCTCTCACCTGTATAAATAGTTCCTCTGTCAGATGGAAAAGATGGCCAATACTCGACTATACAGTCGGCTATAAGGGAATTAATAATATAATAATAATCCAATACATTTGCGATTCAACTCATGATGGCACGGCAGGAAACCCCAGGCTCTCACCTTTCTCATTCCTGTCCCCATTAAGAATGACCTCGGAGGTGTCAGTGGCTGCTTCCTGCTACCATTGACTCTATTTTTTTTACCTGAATTATTCATGACACAGATTCTCCACGCACACAGTCAGTAGGGAAGTCAATGCAAGTGGCTATTTTGTGGTTGGTAGTTTGTCCCTTATAGGGCCACCGTAGTAAGGGGCCCTCTAGGGAGTCATGTTCATATTTTTGAAGTTAACAGAACAGCGACTGGTGTCATCTTGAATCTCTAAACGTCTTCATAAAGTTATCGAGAAACTATATAGACTCCATGGCTCTGCCATCAGTCAGTCAGTAAGGACTGTGCCACTGTTGTCAGTTGTTGAATAGTGTTTAAAAATCAAAGTGAGTCATTTCCGTTTGGAAATTGAGGTTTTAAAAGATTTTACCCAGAATCTCCCAGTTAGCTAAATGGTTGTAGTCAAACACTGTAACTTGGAGTCAAACACTGTAACTTGGAGTCAAACACTGTAACGTTCTGAGACTGTACGCACGGTATGACATTTACGTTTCAGTTATTTAGCAGTCCTACAGGAGCGTTTAGGGGTTAAAACAACAGTGCCTTGCTCCTGGGCACATGACTGGCAGACACCTCACCTAGTCGGCTCGGGATGCTGTGTTTGTGTGTGTGTGTGTGTCTTCAAGTAAAAAAATATTGCAGTTTCTTCTGGAGAGAGAGAGAATGACTGAGGTAATAAAACAACCGTCTTTAAGTCAAACAGAGAGAGAGAGAGAGAATGAAACAGAGAGAGAGAGAATGACTGAGGTAATAAAACAACAGTCTTTAAGTCAAACAACTGAGTAATAAAACTCTTTAAGTCAAACAGAGAGAGAGAGAATGACTGAGGTAATAAAACAACAGTCTTTAAGTCAAACAGAGAGAGAGAGAATGACTGAGGTAATAAAACAACCGTCTTTAAGTCAAACAGAGAGAGAGAGAATGACTGAGGTAATAAAACAACAGTCTTTAAGTCAAACAGAGAGAGAATGAGAAATAAAACAACAGTCTTTAAGTCAAACAGAGAGAGAGAGAATGACTGAGGTAATAAAACAACCGTCTAAGTCAAACAGAGAGAGAGAGAATGACTGAGGTAATAAAACAACAGTCTTTAAGTCAAACAGAGAGAGAGAATGACTGAGGTAATAAAACAACCGTCTTTAAGTCAAACAGAGAGAGAGAGAATGACTGAGGTAATAAAACAACAGTCTTTAAGTCAAACAGAGAGAGAGAGAATGACTGAGGTAATAAAACAACAGTCTAAGTCAAACAGAGAGAGAGAGAATGACTGAGGTAATAAAACAACCGTCTTTAAGTCAAACAGAGAGAGAGAATGACTGAGGTAATAAAACAACAGTCTAAGTCAAACAGAGAGAGAGAGAATGACTGAGGTAATAAAACAACAGTCTTTAAGTCAAACAGAGAAAGAGAGAATGACTGAGGTAATAAAACAACAGTCTTTAAGTCAAACAGAGAGAGAGAATGACTGAGGTAATAAAACAACATTCTTTAAGTCAAACAGAGAGAGAGAGAGAGAATGACTGAGGTAATAAAACAACAGTCTTTAAGTCAAACAGAGAGAGAGAGAATGACTGAGGTAATAAAACAACAAACAGTGACTGAGGTTAAAACAACCGTCTTTAAGTCAAACGATATTGCAGTTTCTTCTGGAGTCAGTGAGAGAGAATGACTGAGGTTATTAAATTCATGCAAATACACCGACCCCAAACTTACAGTCCTGCCTCTGTGACCTTTAAGTTCATGATGAAAAACAAATGTCAAGAGTCTAAGCGGGAGGAATGTTTCTGGCTTTGCTGGGGATTTGGTGTGTTGTCTGATACCGTGGGCCACACATTAATTCAGCTTCACCGTCAATATCAGAGAGAGTTCGCCAGTTCAAATCCAGCAGCGTAACATACGAGAGACGGGATTCATATGTGGTAAATAAGAAAGTAATAAGAAAATACAGTTTAAAAGCAACATTTTAATTGACCTCCATCCATAACTTTCTTTTTACTGTTGAAAACAATACAATAGAACCCACTTTTCATTCATTTATTTTTCTATTTGTACCTTTATTTAACTTGGCAACATAGTTATACCGATGCCTGTCCACTGTGCTCCATGCACTCGGTCTCATCCACAGCCATGTCACACCAGATCCACGGCAATATTTGACAGCTGTCCACCTCCCAGACCGAGTGGCACAGCGGTTTAAGGCACTGCATCTCAGTGCTTAGAGGCGTCACTACAGACCATGGTTCGATTCCAGGCTGTATCACAGAGGTCTAAGACACTGCATCTCAGTGCTTAGAGACACTACAGACCATCGATTCCAGTCTGTATCACAGCGGTCTAAGTCACTGCATCTCAGTGCTTAGAGGGCGTCACTGGTTCGATTCCAGTCTGTATCACAGCGGTCTAAGACACTGCATCTCAGTGCTTAGAGGCGTCACTACAGACCATGGTTCGATTCCAGGCTGTATCACAGCGGTCTAAGACACTGCATCTCAGTGCTTAGAGGCGTCACTACAGACCATGGTTCGATTCCAGGCTGTATCACAGCGGTCTAAGGCACTGCATCTCAGTGCTTAGAGGCGCATCTCAGTGCTTACTGGTTCGACAGGCTGTACCATGGTGCATCTCAGTGCTTAGAGGCCAGACCATGGTTCGATTCCAGCTGTATCACAGCGGTCTAAGACCATGGTGGTTCTGCATCTCAGTGCTTAGAGGCGTCACTACAGACCATGGTTCGATTCCAGGCTGTATCACAGCGGTTTAAGACACTGCATCTCAGTGCTTAGAGGCGTCACTACAGACCATGGTTCCATTCCAGGCTGTATCACAGCGGTCTAAGACACTGCATCTCAGTGCTTAGAGCGTCACTACAGACCATGGTTCCATTCCAGGCTGTATCACAGCGGTCTAAGGCACTGCATCTCAGTGCTTAGAGGCGTCACTACAGACCATGGTTCGATTCCAGGCTGTATCACAGCGGTCTAAGGCACTGCATCTCAGTGCTTAGAGGCGTCACTACAGACCATGGTTCGATTCCAGGCTGTATCACAGCGGTTTAAGGCACTGCATCTCAGTGCTTAGAGGCGTCACTACAGACCATGGTTCGATTCCAGGCTGTATCACAGCGGTCTAAGGCACTGCATCTCAGTGCTTAGAGGCGTCACTACAGACCATGGTTCGATTCCAGGCTGTATCACAGCGGTTTAAGGCACTGCATCTCAGTGCTTAGAGGCGTCACTACAGACCCATGGTTTTCCATTCCAGGCTGGCACTGCATCTCAGCGGTTAAGGCACTACATCTCAGTGTGGTCTATGGCACTGTGTGCATCTCGGTGGTCTATGGCACTGCACTACAGACCATGGTTCGATTTCATCACAGCGGTAATCTCAGCTAGGGCTAAAGTGGTTATTCCAGGCCATGGTTCACTGCATCTCAGTGCTTTGGGCATTTTGGTTCCATCACAGCGGTCTAAGACACTGCATCTCAGTGCTTAGAGGCGTCACTACACTGGTTATTGCCAGGTGAATAAATGGCATCTCAGTGCTTTGAGGCATCACTACAGACCATGGTCTTGTGGCTGGGCTGTTGCATCTCAGTGGAGGCGTCTATGGAGCATCTCAGTGGTCTAGGACTGCATCTCAGGCTATGGCCTCATCTCAGTGGTCTATGGCATCTCAGTGTCTATGGCACTGCATCTCAGTTCTATGGCACCTCATCTCAGTGGTCTATGGCACTGTGTGGTCTACCTCATCTCAGGCACCTCATCTCAGTGGTCTATGGCACTGCATCTCAGTGCTAGAGGACCGTTACAGACCATGGTTTGATTCCAGGCTGTTTCACAACCGGGCTGTGATTGGGAGTCTCATAGGGTGGTGTGCCTTCTAACCAATCACAGATGGTGATTAATTTGGCTATCGGCTGTCATTGTAAATAAGAATTTGTTCTTAACTGACTTGCCTGGAAAAATGAATAAATGTTGGGAGATGCCTACTATACTGTCCACTAAGGGCAATTATTACTGTCTGGTAGGCTTGTGGCTTGCTGGGCTTTGTAGATGGAGATCTCAACAGCATTCTGTGGCCATTCAATCCAATCCAAGTGACAGGCACTCTTATTTCTATCCTTTCAAACCGTTACCCTTAGCTTAACCATTCACCTTTAACCCTATCTCAAACCTTAACCATTCACCTTTAACCCTATCTCAAACCTTAACCATTCACCTTTAACCCTATCTCAAACCTTAACCATTCACCTTTAACCCTATCTCAAACCTTAACCATTCACCTTTAACCCTATCTCAAACCTTAACCATTCACCTTTAACCCTATCTCAAACCTTAACCATTCACCTTTAACCCTATCTCAAACCTTAACCATTCACCTTTAACCCTATCTCAAACCTTAACCATTCACCTTTAACCCTATCTCAAACCTTAACCATTCACCTTTAACCCTATCTCAAACCTTAACCATTCACCTTTAACCCTATCTCAAACCTTAACCATTCACCTTTAACCCTATCTCAAACCTTAACCATTCATCTTTAACCCTATCTCAAACCTCCAAACCTTAACCATTCACCTTTAACCCTATCTCAAACCTTAACCATTCACCTTTAACCCTATCTCAAAGCGTAACCATTCACCTTTAACCCTATCTCAAACCTTAACCATTCACCTTTAACCCTATCTCAAACATTAACCATTCACCTTTAACACTATCTCAAACCTCCTTAACCATTCACCGCTACCTATCTCAAACCTTAACCATTCACCTTTAACCCTATCTCAAACCTTAACCATTCACCTTTAACCCTATCTCAAACCTTAACCATTCACCTTTAACCCTATCGCAAACCTTAACCATTCACCTTTAACCCTATCTCAAACCTTAACCATTCACCTTTAACCCTATCTCAAACCTTAACCATTCATCTTTAACCCTATCTCAAACCTTAACCATTCACCTTTAACCCTATCTCAAACCTTAACCATTCACCTTTAACCCTATCTCAAAGCGTAACCATTCACCTTTAACCCTATCTCAAACCTTAACCATTCACCTTTAACCCTATCTCAAACCTTAACCATTCACCTTTAACCCTATCTCAAACATTAACCATTCACCTTTAACACTATCTCAAACCTTAACCATTCACCGCTTACCCTATCTCAAACCTTAACCATTCACCTTTAACCCTATCTCAAACCTTAACCAATCACCTTTAACCCTATCTCAAACCTTAACCATTCACCTTTAAACCTATCTCAAACCTTAACCATTCACCGCTTACCCTATCTCAAACCTTAACCATTCACCTTTAACCCTATCTCAAACATTAACACTTACCTTAACTATTCACCTTTAACCCTGTCTCAAACCTTAAAACTTACCTTAACCATTCACCTTTAACCCTATCTCAAACCTTAACCATTCACCTTTAACCCTATCTCAAACCTTAACCATTCACCTTTAACCCTATCTCAAACCTTAACCATTCACCTTTATTAACCCTATCTCAAACCTTAACCATTCACCTTTAACCCTATCTCAAACCTTAAAACTTACCTTAACCATTCACCGCTAACCCTATCTCAAACCTTAACCATTCACCTTTAACCCTATCTCAAACCTTAACCCTTCACCTTTAACCCTATCTCAAACCTTAACCAATCAGGAAATGATTGCCTAAACATAACCGTTTAGGCCCACGCTTGGATTGGCGTCCTACCTGACAGGTCGCTCCTACCAGGTGGCGTGGCGAGAATCTGTCTCCTCACCACGCGCTCTCACCACTGGTGTCCCCCAGGGCTCTGTTCTAGGCCCTCTCTTATTCTCGCTATACACCAAGTCACTTGGCTCTGTCATAACCTCACATGGTCTCTCCTATCATTGCTATGCAGACGACACACAATTAATCTTCTCCTTTCCCCCTTCTGATGACCAGGTGGCGACCGCATCTCTGCATGTCTGGCAGACATATCAGTGTGGATGACGGATCACCACCTCAAGCTGAACCTCAGCAAGACGGAGCTCCTCTTCCTCCCGGGGAAGGACTGCCCGTTCCATGATCTCGCCATCACGGTTGACAACTCCATTGTGTCCTCCTCCCAGAGCGCTAAGAACCTTGGCGTGATCCTGACAACACCCTGACGTTCTCAACTAACATCAAAGCGGTGTCCCGCTCCTGTAGGTTCATGCTCTACAACATCCGCAGAGTACGACCCTGCCTCACACAGGAAGCGGCGCAGGTCCTAATCCAGGCACTTGTCATCTCCCCGTCTTGATTACTGCAACTCGCTGTTGGCTGGGCTCCTGCCTGTGCCATTAAACCCCTACAACTCATCCAGAACGCCGCAGCCCGTCTGGGTGTTCAACCTTCCCAAGTTCTCTCACGTCACCCCGCTCCTCCGCTCTCTCCACTGGCTTCCAGTTGAAGCTCGCATCCGCTACAAGACCATGGTGCTCGCCACGGAGCTGTGAGGGGAACGGCACCTCAGTACCTCCAGGCTCTGATCAGGCCCTACACCCAAACAAGGGCACTGCGTTCATCCACCTCTGGCCTGCTCGCCTCCCTACCACTGAGGAAGTACAGTTCCCGCTCAGCCCAGTCAAAACTGTTCGCTGCTCTGGCCCCCAATGGTGGAACAAACTCCTCACGACGCCAGGACAGCGGGAGTCAATCACCACCTTCCGGAGACACCTGAAACCCCACCTCTTCAAGGAATACCTAGGATAGGGTAAGTAAGGGTAAGTAATCCTTCTCCCCCCCCCCTTCTCCCCCCAACAAGATTTAGATGCAAGTGGCTGTCCCACTGGGTGTCATAGGTGTTTGCACCAATTTGTAAGTCGCTCTGGATAAGAGCGTCTGCTAAATGACTTAAATGTAAAAATGTAAATGTAAGTTGAAGACTGAAGTGAGACCATGAGATCTTGATGTACATCCATTGTCTTCAGTATCTTCAAGATGCGCACAGTAGAAGTGATTTTTTATACATATTTCTCTTGATTGCATCATAGAAAAACAGGCGAAGAAGCACCATTACAATGATTTCACATGTAGACAGTAATCAGAGAGCAGCCCCGTCAGCCAGCCAGCCAGCCAGTCCATCCAGCCAGCCAGCCAGCCAGCCATACAGCCAGCCAGCCAGCCAGCCAGCCATAGCCAGCCAGCCAGCCAGCCAGCCAGCCAGCCAGCCAGCCAGCCAGTCAACCAGCCAGCCAGCCAGCCATCCAGACAGCCAGTCAGCCAGCCAGTCAACCAGCCAGTTAGCCAGTCAGCCAGTCAGCCAGCCAGTCAGCCAGCCAGCCAGTCAGCTAACCAGTCAGCCAGCCAGTCAACCAGCCAGTCAGCCAGTCAGCCAGTCAGCCAGCCAGCCAGTCAACCAGTCAACCAGCCAGCCAGCCAGCCAGCCAACCAGACAGTCAGCCAGCCAGTTAACCAGCCAGTCAGCTAACCAGTCAGCCAGCCAGTCAACCAGCCAGACAGCCAGTCATCCAGTCAGCCAGCCAACCAGCCAGTCAGCCAGCCAGTCAACCAGTCAACCAGCCAGCCAGCCATCCAGTCATCCAGTCAGCCAGCCAACCAGCCAGTCAGCCAGCCAGTCAGCCAGCCAGTCAACCAGCCAACAGCCAGCCAGCCAGCCAGCCAACAGCCAGCAGCCAGCCAGCCAGCCAGCCAGCCAGCCAGCCAGTCAGCTAACCAGTCAGCCAGCCAGTCAACCAGCCAGTCAGCCAGCCAGTCAGCCAGTCAGCCAGCCAGCCAGCCAGTTAACCAGCCAGCCAGCCAGCCGGCCAGTCAGCAAGCCAGCCAGCCAGCCAGTTAACCAGCCAGCCAGCCAGCCAGTTAACCAGTCAGCCAGCCAGTCAGCCAGCCAGCCAGCCAGTTAACCAGCCAGCCAGCCAGTTAACCAGTCAGCCAGCCAGCCAGCCAGCCAGCAACCAGCCAGCCAGCCAGCCACCTAACCAGACAGCCAGCCAGCCAGCCAGTTAACCAGCCAGTCAGCCAGCCAGTCAGCCAGCCAGCCAGCCAGTCAGCCAGTTAACCAGCCAGCCAGTCAGCCAGTTAACCAGCCAGCCAGTCAGCCAGTCAGCCAGCCAGCCAGCCAGCCAGCCAGCCAGCCAGTTAACCAGCCAGCCAGCCACTTAACCAGTCAGCCAGCCAGCCAGCCAGTTAACCAGCCAGTCAGCCAGTCAGCCAGCCAGCCAGCCAGCCAGCCAGCCAGCCAGTTAACCAGCCAGTTAACCAGCCAGCCAGCCACTTAACCAGTCAGCCAGCCAGCCAGCCAGTTAACCAGCCAGCCAGCCAGTCAGCCAGCCAGCCAGCCAGCCCAGTTAACCAGCCAGCCAGTCAGTCCACCTCCTGTGTCTTGGTTATTGTTTCTAAAGCAGCGACATGATGGATGCCACAGCTCTGTCAGGCCCTGGAACAGACATCAGTGAACCTTTTCCCATCACTCATCTATCACCCACCACAATGGAGATTAATAGGCCACACTCCGTTCCCGGATTGTTCAAGGGCACTTGTGTCTTGACCCCCCACCCCCTGTAAACAATTAGATCATATTTCTGAGAATTGGAGCTCTCTATCCATAGACTAGCGACAATATTAGGTCGAACTTCTGAAGGAATAGGTCAATAGAAGAAGTCCTAAATGGGCTGGTTCGTTGAACCAGAGAGAGCAGATATATACACAAAGATGTATTAGTTAGTTAGTGAATGTCTACATTCACCATCTTCAAACGGACTTCTCTTTTCATACCAAGCAGCATGGCAATAGTAGGGGGCTATTGTCTACGCTACAGAGCCATACAATTTACAGTAATATAGAACAAACAAACATGTTCATTTTTTTCATTTTATTTTTTAAACAAGCTTGTTAAACATGAATACTTAACTCTTCTGTTTATTAAACCCGACGCTTGCAGTTTTTTTTTTAGTTTTTGTTTGCTTGTTTTGTTTTGTTTTTCTGTTGGGTGGGGGGTTGCCTTTATCTGCTCAGATTCAAATCTACATAGGAAATACCCACTCCCAATTGGGATGTGAAGTTCTATTATTTCATGTAATTAATAGTTCCTTAGTATGTATTTGTGAATCTGTGTCAGAACTGTTTGTGTACCAGGAGATGTAAAACAGAGCATCCTATTATCAAAAGACTCAAGCTCTGGGGGTTTTGTGATATTTATATATTTTTTAAATCATAATTGAGTTTTTTTATGTGACCATTCGAGGGCACATTTGTTCCTTATACTTTCAAAGCTTTTCCTGGATCTGCTTTCTAAACACTCGTGCTGCAAAACAGCTGAATGGGCAAATATTGATATTAGTGTGATTGTTCTGCAAGTGAAGGAACTTATAGACTTTGTGTAAACTAGTTAGTGTAGTG
>NW_026289709.1:0-41409 GCF_023373465.1 Oncorhynchus keta | reverse complement strand
AGGAACTGCAATCTGGGAGGTTTTTGCCTCATAATAAACATGACAGCCATTGGAAACAGTGGTAGGCTGAATTTGTTTTTAAAAATGGTTTGTCCTCTGGTTTTTGCCTGCCATGTCAGTACTCACAGACTTGAACAGTTGTAGAAACCTTAGAGTGTTTTCTATCCAAATCTATAAAATATTATGCATATCCTAGCTTCTGGGCCTGAGTAACTGGCAGTTTACTTTGGGCACGCTTTTCATCCAGACATCAATCATTATATATATATATCATCTGTATATGGTATCTATGGTAGATATGGTCTCTATATATGGTATCCATACTAGATATGGTCTCTATATATGGTATCCATGCTAGATATGGTCTCTATATATGGTATCCATGCTAGATATGGTCTCTATATATGGTATCCATGCTAGATATGGTCTCTATATATATATGCCATTTAGCTGACGCTTTTATCCAAAGTGACTTACAGTCAGTCATGTGTGCATACATTCTACGTATGGGTGGTCCCGGGAATCGAACCCACTACCCTGGCGTTACAAGCGCCATGCTCTACCAACTGAGCCACAGAAGGACCACTATCTATGGTAGATATGGTCTCTATATATGGTATCCATACTAGATATGGTCTCTATATATGGTATCCATGCTAGATATGGTCTCTATATATGGTATCTATGGTAGATATGGTCTCTATATATGGTATCCATACTAGATATGGTCTCTATATATGGTATCCATGCTAGATATGGTCTCTATATATGGTATCTATGGTAGATATGGTCTCTATATATGGTATCCATGCTAGATATGGTCTCTATATATGGTATCCATGCTAGATATGGTCTCTATATATGGTATCTATGCTAGATATGGTCTCTATATATGGTATCTATGGTAAATATGGTCTCTATATATGGTATCCATGCTAGATATTGTCTCTATATATGGTATCCATGCTAGATATGGTCTCTATATATGGTATCTATGGTAGATATGGTCTCTATATATGGTATCCATGCTAGATATGGTCTCTATATATGGTATCTATGGTAGATATGGTCTCTATATATGGTATCCATACTAGATATGGTCTCTATATATGGTATCCATGCTAGATATGGTCTCTATATATGGTATCTATGGTAGATATGGTCTCTATATATGGTATCCATGCTAGATATGGTCTCTATATATGGTATCCATGCTAGATATGGTCTCTATATATGGTATCTATGCTAGATATGGTCTCTATATATGGTATCTATGGTAGATATGGTCTCTATATATGGTATATATGGTAGATATGGTCTCTATATATGGTATCCATGCTAGATATGGTCTCTATATATGGTATATATGGTAGATATGGTCTCTATATATGGTATCCATGCTAGATATGGTCTCTATATATGGTATCCATGGTAGATATGGTCTCTATATATGGTATCCATGCTAGATATGGTCTCTATATATGGTATCCATGCTAGATATGGTCTCTATATATGGTATCCATGCTAGATATGGTCTCTATATATGGTACCCATGGTAGATATGGTCTCTATATATGGTATCCATGCTAGATATAGTCTCTATATATGGTATCCATACTAGATATGGTCTCTATATATGGTATCCATACTAGATATGGTCTCTATATATGGTATCCATACTAGATATGGTCTCTATATATGGTATCCATGCTAGATATGGTCTCTATATATGGTATCCATGCTAGATATGGTCTCTATATATGGTATCCATGCTAGATATGGTCTCTATATATGGTATATATGCTAGATATGGTCTCTATATATGGTATCCATGCTAGATATGGTCTCTATATATGGTATCTATGGTAGATATGGTCTCTATATATGGTATCCATGCTAGATATGGTCTCTATATATGGTATCTATGGTAGATATGGTCTCTATATATGGTATCCATGCTAGATATGGACTCTATATATGGTATCCATGCTAGATATGGTCTCTCATATATGGTATCCATGGTAGATATGGTCTCTATATATGGTATCCATGGTAGATATGGTCTCTATATATGGTATCCATGCTAGATATGGTCTTATATATGGTATCCATACTAGATATGGTCTCTATATATGGTATCCATGCTAGATATGGTCTCTATATATGGTCCATGCTAGATATGGTCTCTATATATGGTATCCATGCTAGATATGGTCTCTATATATGGTATCCATGGTAGATATGGTCTCTATATATGGTATCCATGCGATATGGGTCTCTATATATGGTATCCCATGCTAGATATGGTCTCTATATATGGTATCCATGCTAGATATGGTCTCTATATATGGTATCCATGGTAGATATGGTCTCTATATATGGTATCCATGCTAGATATATGTCTCTATATGTATCCATACTAGATATGGTCTCTATATATGGTATCCATGCTAGATATGGTCTCTATATATGGTATCCATGGTAGATATGGTCTCTATATGGTATCCATACTAGATATAGTCTCTATATATGGTATCCATACTAGATATGGTCTCTATATATGGTATCCATACTAGATATGGTCTCTATATATGGTATCCATGCTAGATATGGTCTCTATATATGGTATCCATGCTAGATATGGTCTCTATATATGGTATCCATGCTAGATATGGTCTCTATATATGGTATATATGCTAGATATGGCTACTATGGTCTATATATGGTATCCATGCTAGATATGGTCTCTATATATGGTATCTATGGTAGATATGGTCTCTATATATGGTATATATGGTAGATATGGTCTCTATATATGGTATATATGCTAGATATGGTCTCTATATATGGTATCCATGCTAGATATGGTCTCTATATATGGTATCTATGGTAGATATGGTCTCTATATATGGTATCTATGCTAGATATGGTCTCTATATATGGTATCCATGGTAGATATGGTCTCTATATATGGTATCCATGCGACTTAGATATGGTCTCACCTATATATGGTATCTATGGTAGATATGGACTACTATATATGGTATCCATGCTGTCTCCAGATATGGACTCTATATATGGTATCCATGCTAGATATGGTCTCTATATATTCCTGGTATCCATGGTAGATATGGTCCCTTGTATATGGTATCCATGGTAGATATGGTCTCTCTATATATGGTATCCATACTAGATATGGTCTCTATATATGGTAAAGAAACATGCTAGATATGGTCTCTATATATGGTATCCATATGCTAGATATGGTCTCTATATATGGTATATATGGTAGATATGGTCTCTATATATGGTATCCATGGTATATATGGTCTCTATATATGGTATCCATGAACCTAGATATGGTCTCTATATATGGTATCCATGCTAGATATGGTCTTAGCGCTCTATATGACACAGTATCCATGCTAGATATGGTCTCTATATATGAGCTCCGTCCATGAGGTTCAGATATGGTCTCTATATATGGTATCCATGCTAGATATAGTCTCTATATATGGTATCCATACTAGATATGGTCTCTATATATGGTATCCATGCTAGATATGGTCTCTATATATGGTATCCATGGTAGATATGGTCTCTATATATGGTATCCATGCTAGATATAGTCTCTATATATGGTATCCATACTAGATATAGTCTCTATATGGTATCCATACTAGATATGGTCTCTATATATGGTATCCATGCTAGATATGGTCTCTATATATGGTATCCATGCTAGATATGGTCTCTATATCGGAGGGTATCCATGCTAGATATAGTCTCTATATATGGTATCCATACTAGATATGGGGAGAAGGTCTCTATATATGGTATCCATGCTAGACGCTATGGTCTCTACAGTATGTGTGCATACATGGTAGATATGGTCCCTATAATCGTACCCACTACCCTGGCGTAGAATAGGAGGGAGGAGGAGGTGCAGGAGGGAGGGAGAAGGTCTAGGAGTAATGAGCTATGGTAGAAAGTGAGGGAGCCAGAAGATATGGTCTCTATATATGGTATCCATACTAGATATGGTCTCTATATATGGTATCCATGGTAGATATGGTCTCTATATATGGTATCCATGCTAGATATGGTCTCTATATATGGTATCTATGCTAGATATGGTCTCTATATATGGTATCCATGCTAGATATGGTCTCTATATATGGTATCCATGCTAGATATGGTCTCTATATATGGTATCTATGCTAGATATGGTCTCTATATATGGCATCCATGGTAGATATGGTCTCTATATGGTATCCATGCTAGATATGGTCTCTATATATGGTATCTATGGTAGATATGGTTCTATATATGGTATCCATGCTAGATATAGTCTCTATATATGGTATGGTCTCTCTGTGGTAGATATGGTCTCTATATATGGCATCCATGGCTAGATATGGTCTCTATATATGGCATCTATGCTAGATATGGGATCTCTATATATGGTATCCATGCTAGATATGAATCTCTATATATGGTATCCATGCTAGATATGGTCTCTATATATGGTATCCATGCTAGATATGGCCTCTATATATGGTATCCATGCTAGATATGGTCTCTATATATGGTATCCATGCTAGATATGGTCTCTATATATGGTATCCATACTAGATATGGTCTCTATATATGGTATCCATGCTAGATATGGTCTCTATATATGGTATCCATGCTAGATATGGTCTCTATATATGGTATCTATGGTAGATATGGTCTATATATGGTATCTATGCTAGATATGGTCTCTATATATGGTATCCATGCTAGATATGGTCTCTATATATGGTATCTATGGTATATATGGTCTCCATATATGGTATCTATGGTAGATATGGTCTCTATATATGGTATCCATGCTAGATATGGTCTCTATATATGGTATCCATGCTAGATATGGCCTCTATATATGGTATCCATGCTAGATATGGTCTCTATATATGGTATCCATGCTAGATATGGTCTCTATATATGGTATCCATACTAGATATGGTCTCTATATATGGCATCCATGCTAGATATGGTCTCTATATATGGCATCTATGCTAGATATGGTCTCTATATATGGTATCCATGGTAGATATGGTCTCTATATATGGTATCTATGCTAGATATGGTCTCTATATATGGTATCCATGCTAGATATGGTCTCTATATATGGTATCTATGCTATATATGGTCTCTATATATGGCATCCATGCTAGATATGGTCTCTATATATGGTATCCATGCTAGATATGGTCTCTATATATGGTATCTATGGTAGATATGGTCTCTATATATGGTATCCATGCTAGATATGGTCTTTATATATGGTATCTATGGTAGATATGGTCTCTATATATGGTATCTGTGGTAGATATGGTCTCTATATATGGTATCTATGGTAGATATGGTCTCTATATATGGTATCCATGTAGATATGGTCTCTATATATGGTATCCATGGTAGATATGGTCTCTATATATGGTATCCATGCTAGATATGGTCTCCATATATGGTATCCATGGATAGATATGGTCTCTAGATATATGGTATCCATGGTAGATATGGTCTCTATATATGGCATCCATGCTAGATATGGTCTCTATATATGGTATCCATACTAGATATGGTCTCTATATATGGTATCCATGCTAGATATGGTCTCTATATATGGTATATGGTAGATATGGTCTCTATATATGGTATACATGGTAGATATGGTCTCTATATATGGTATCCATGCTAGATATGGTCTCTATATATGGTATCCATGGTAGATATGGTCTCTATATGGTATCCATGCTAGATATAGTCTCTATATATGGTAGCCATGCTAGATATGGTCTCCAAATATGGTATCCATGCTAGATATGGTCTCTATATATGGTATCTATGCTAGATATGGTCTCTATATATGGTATTTATGTGGTAGATATGGTCTCTATATATGGTATATATGGTAGATATGGTCTCTATATATGGTATCTATGGTAGATATGGTCTCTATATATGGTATCCATGCTAGATATGGTCTCTATATATGGCATCTATGCTAGATATGGTCTCTATATATGGTATCTGTGGTAGATATGGTCTCTATATATGGTATCCATGCTAGATATGGTCTCTATATGGTATCCATGCTAGATATGGTCTCTATATATGGTATCTATGGTAGATATGGTCTCTATATATGGTATCCATACTAGATATGGTCTCTATATATGGTATCTGTGGTAGATATGAATGCTCTATATATGGTACCTATGCTAGATATGGTCTCTATATATGGTATCCATGCTAGATATAGTCTCTATATATGGTATCTGTGGTAGATATGGTCTCTATATATGGCATCCATGCTAGATATGGTCTCTATATATGGCATCTATGCTAGAATGGTCTCTATATATGGTATCCATGGTAGATATGGTCTCTATATATGGTATCCATGCTAGATATGGCCTCTATATATGGCATCCATGCTAGATATGGTCTCTATATATGGTATCTATGCTAGATATGGTCTCTATATATGGCATCCATGCTAGATATGGTCTCTATATATGGTATCCATGCTAGATATGGTCTCTATATATGGTATCCATGCTAGATATGGTCTCTATATGGTATCCATGCTAGATATGGTCTTTATATATGGTATCTATGGTAGATATGGTCTCTATATATGGTATCTGTGGTAGATATGGTCTCTATATATGGTATCTATGGTAGATATGGTCTCTATATATGGTATCCATGCTAGATATGGTCTCTATATATGGTATCCATGCTAGATATGGTCTCTATATATGGTATACATGCTAGATATGGTCTCTATATATGGTATCCATGCTAGATATGGTCTCTATATATGGTATCCATGCTAGATATGGTCTTTATATATGGTATCTATGGTAGATATGGTTTCTATATATGGTATATGTGGTAGATATGGTCTCTATATATGGTATCTATGGTAGATATGGTCTCTATATATGGTATCCATGCTATATGGTCTATATATGGTATCCATGCTAGATATGGTCTCTATATATGGTATACATGCTAGATATGGTCTCTATATATGGTATCCATGCTAGATATGGTCTCTATATATGGTATCCATGCTAGATATGGTCTCTATATATGGTATCCATGCTAGATATGGTCTCTATATATGGTATCCATGCTAGATATGGTCTCTAGTATATGGTATCTGTGGTAGATATGGTCTCTATATATGGTATCCATGCTAGATATGGTCTCCAAATATGGTACCCATGCTAGATATGGTCTCTATATATGGTATCTATGGTAGATATGGTCTCTATATATGGTATCCATGCTAGATATGAATCTCTATATATGGTATCTGTGGTAGATATGGTCTCTATATATGGTATCCATGCTAGATATGGTCTCTATATATGGTATCCATGCTAGATATGGTCTCTATATATGGTATCTGTGGTAGATATGGTCTCTATATATGGCATCCATGCTAGATATGGTCTCTATATATGGCATCTATGCTAGATATGGTCTCTATATATGGTATCCATGGTAGATATGGTCTCTATATATGGTATCCATGCTAGATATGGTCTCTATATATGGCATCCATGCTAGATATGGTCTCTATATATGGTATCCATGCTAGATATGGTCTCTATATATGGCATCCATGCTAGATATGGTCTCTATATATGGTATCCATGCTAGATATGGTCTCTATATATGGTATCCATGCTAGATATGGTCTTTATATATGGTATCTATGGTAGATATGGTCTCTATATATATATGGTATCTGTGGTAGATATGGTCTCTATATATGGTATCTATGGTAGATATGGTCTCTATATATGGTATCCATGCTAGATATGGTCTCTATATATGGTATCCATGCTAGATATGGTCTCTATATATGGCATCCATGCTAGATATGGTCTCTATATATGGTATCCATGCTAGATATGGTCTCTATATATGGTATCCATGCTAGATATGGTCTCTATATATGGTATCTATGGTAGATATGGTCTCTATATATGGTATCCATGCTAGATATGGTCTCTATATATGGTATCTATGCTAGATATGGTCTCTATATATGGCATCCATGCTAGATATGGTCTCTATATATGGTATCCATGCTAGATATGGTCTCTATATATGGCATCCATGCTAGATATGGTCTCTATATATGGTATCCATGCTAGATATGGTCTCTATATATGGTATCTATGGTAGATATGGTCTCTATATATGGTATCTGTGGTGATATGGTCTCTATATATGGTATCTATATGTAGATATGGTCTCTATATATGGTATCCATGCTAGATATGGTCTCTATATATGGTATCCATGCTAGATATGGTCTCTATATATGGTATCCATGCTAGATATGGTTTGAGTATATATGGTATCTGTGGTAGATATGGTCTCTATATATGGTATCTGTGGTAGATGTGGCCTCTATATATGGTATCTATGGTAGATATGGTCTCTATATATGGTATCCATTTTCGATATGGTCTCTATATATGGTATCCATGCTAGATATGGTCTCTGATATATGGTTCATGCTAGATATGGTCTCTATATATGGTATCCATGCTAGATATGGTCTCTATATATGGTATCCATGGATCTAGATATGGTCTCTATATATGGTATCCATGCTAGATATGGTCTCTATATATGGTATCCATGCTATATATGGTCTCTATATATGGTATCCATGCTAGATATGGTCTCTATATGGTATCTGTGGTAGATATGGTCTCTATATATGGTATCCATGCTAGATATGGTCTCTATATATGGTATCCATGCTAGATATGGTCTCTATATATGGTATCCATGCTAGATATGGTCTCTATATGGTATCCATGCTAGATATGGTCTCTATATATGGTATCCATGATATGGTCTCTATATGGTATCTATGCTAGATATGGTCTCTATATATGGTATCTGTGCTAGATATGGTCTCTATATATGGTATCTATGGTAGATATGGTCTCTATATATGGTATCCATGCTAGATATGGTCTCTATATATGGTATCCATGTTAGATATATCTCTATATATGGTATCCATAGATATGGTCTCTATATATGGTATCCATGCTAGAGATGGTCTCTATATATGGTATCTGTGGTAGATATGGTCTCTATATATGGCATATCTCTATGCTCTAGATATGGTCTCTATATATGGTATCCATGCTAGATATAGTCTCTATATATGGTATCTGTGGTAGATATGGTCTCTATATATGGCATCCATGCTAGATATGGTCTCTATATATGGCATCTATGCTAGATATGGTCTCTATATATGGTATCCATGGTAGATATGGTCTCTATATATGGTATCCATGCTAGATATGGTCTCTATATATGGTATCCATGCTAGAAGAGATGGTCTCTATATATGGTATCTATGGTAGATATGGTCTCTATATATGGTATCCATGCTAGATATGGTCTCTATATATGGTATCCATGCTAGATATGGTCTCTATATATGGTATCCATGCTAGATATGGTCTCTATATATGGTATCCATGCTAGATATGGTCTCTATATATGGTATCTGTGGTAGATATGGTCTCTATATATGGTATCCATGCTAGATATGGTCTCTATATATGGTATCCATGCTATATGGTCTCTATATATGGTATCTATGGTAGATATGGTCTCTATATATGGTATCCATGCTAGATATGGTCTCTATATATGGTATCTGTGGTAGATATGGTCTCTATATATATGGTATCCATGCTAGATATGGTCTCTATATATGGTATCCATGCTAGATATAGTCTCTATATATGGTATCTGTGGAAGATATGGTCTCTATATATGGCATCCATGCTAGATATGGTCTCTATATATGGCATCTATGCTAGATATGGTCTCTATATATGGTATCCATGGTAGATATGGTCTCTATATATGGTATCTGTGGTAGATATGGTCTCTATATATGGCATCCATGCTAGATATGGTCTCTATATATGGCATCTATGCTAGATATGGTCTCTATATATGGTATCCATGGTAGATATGGTCTCTATATATGGTATCCATGCTAGATATGGTCTCTATATATGGTATCTATGGTAGATATGGTCTCTATATATGGTATCCATGCTAGATATGGTCTCTATATATGGTATCCATGCTAGATATGGTCTCTATATATGGTATCCATGCTAGATATGGTCTCTATATATGGTATCCATGCTAGATATGGTCTCTATATATGGTATCCATGCTAGATATGGTCTCTATATATGGTATCCATGCTAGATATGGTCTCTATATATGGTATCCATGCTAGATATGGTCTCTATATATGGTATCTATGGTAGATATGGTCTCTATATATGGTATCCATGCTAGATATGGTCTCTATATATGGTATCCATGCTAGATATGGTCTCTATATATGGTATCCATGCTAGATATGGTCTCTATATATGGTATCCATGCTAGATATGGTCTCTATATATGGTATCTATGGTAGATATGGTCTCTATATATGGTATCTGTGGTAGATATGGTCTCTATATATGGTATCCATGCTAGATATGGTCTCTATATATGGTATCCATGCTAGATATAGTCTCTATATATGGTATCTGTGGAAGATATGGTCTCTATATATGGCATCCATGCTAGATATGGTCTCTATATATGGCATCTATGCTAGATATGGTCTCTATATATGGTATCCATGGTAGATATGGTCTCTATATATGGTATCTGTGGTAGATATGGTCTCTATATATGGCATCCATGCTAGATATGGTCTCTATATATGGCATCTATGTTAGATATGGTCTCTATATATGGTATCCATGGTAGATATGGTCTCTATATATGGTATCCATGCTAGATATGGTCTCTATATATGGTATCTATGGTAGATATGGTCTCTATATATGGTATCCATGCTAGATATGGTCTCTATATATGGTATCCATGCTAGATATGGTCTCTATATATGGTATCCATGCTAGATATGGTCTCTATATATGGTATCCATGCTAGATATGGTCTCTATATATGGTATCCATGCTAGATATGGTCTCTATATATGGTATCCATGCTAGATATGGTCTCTATATATGGTATCCATGCTAGATATGGTCTCTATATATGGTATCCATGCTAGATATGGTCGCTATATATGGTATCCATGCTAGATATGGTCTCTATATATGGTATCCATGCTAGATATGGTCTCTATATATGGTATCCATGCTAGATATGGTCTCTATATATGGTATCTATGGTAGATATGGTCTCTATATATGGTATCCATGCTAGATATCGTCTCTATATATGGTATCTATGGTAGATATAGTCTCTATATATGATATCTATGGTAGATATGGTCTCTATATATGGTATCTATGGTAGATATGGTCTCTATATATGGTATCCATGGTAGATATACAGTGGGGGGATGTATTTTGTCAGCCACCAATTGTGCAAGTTCTCCCACGTAAAAAGATGAGAGAGGCCTGTAATTTTCATCATAGGTACACTTCAAGTATGACAGACAAAATGAAGAAAAAAATCCAGAAAATCACTTTGTATGATTTTTAATGAATTTATTTGCAAATTATGGTGGAAAATAAGTATTTGGTCGCTCGTTATGGAGCACACCTGGACTCCATCACCTCCTTGATTACCTGACAAATTTATGTCACTCCCTTTGGTTCCTTCCCAGGCGTCATTGTTTCGGTTTCATGTCTGTATGCTGTTAGTGTTTCTTGTTTTGTACTATGTTGTGTTTATTTTATTAAAACACTCTCTCCCAGAACTTGCTTCCTGACTCTCAGAGCACATTGTTAAAGGTCACTTAGAAATGTCCTTGTTTTCCATGAAGACATACATGAAATGAGTTGCAAAAGGAATAGGAAATATAGTCAAGACGTTGACAAGGATATAAATACTGATTTTTAATTGAAATAATAATTGTGTCCTTCAAACTTTGCTTTCGTCAAAGAATCCTCCAGTTATAGCCTTGCAGATCTTTGGCATTCCAGTTGTCAATTTGTTGAGGTAATCTGAAGAGATTTCACCCCATGCTTCCTGAAGCACCTCCCACAAATTGGATTGTCTTGATGGGCACTTCTTATGTACCATACGGTCAAGCTGCTCCCACAGCAGCTCAATAGGGTTGAGATCCAGTGACTGTGCTGGCCACTCCATTATAGACAGAATACCAGCTGACTGCTTCTTCCCTAAATAGCTCTTGCATAGTTTGGAGCTGTGCTTTGAGTCATCGTCCTGTTGTTGGAGGAAATTGGCTCCAATTTAGCTCCATCCACAGGTTATAGCATGGCATTGCAACTGGAGTGATAGCCTTCCTTGTTCAAGATCCCTTTTACCCTGTACAAATCCCCACTGTACAAAAAGCACCCCCTCCC
Source organism: Oncorhynchus keta (assembly GCF_023373465.1). NCBI lineage: Eukaryota > Metazoa > Chordata > Actinopteri > Salmoniformes > Salmonidae > Oncorhynchus > Oncorhynchus keta. The sequence goes on along the minus strand of NW_026289709.1, from coordinate 28,942 downwards.
ACATTGCCTCCCCCAGACCACCACCTCCCCCAACCAGCACATTGCTTCCCCCAGACCATCACATTGCCCCCCAGACCATCACATTGCTTCCCCCAGACCATCACATTGCCTCCCAGACCATCACATTGCTTCTCCCTTCCCCCAGACCATCACATTGCCTCCCCAGACCATCACATTGCCTCCCCCAGACCATCACATTGCCTCCACCTCCCCAGACCACCATTGCCTCCCCAGACCATCACATTGCCTCCCCCAGACCATCACATTGACCATCACATTGCCTCCCCAGACCATCACATTGCCTCCACCATGTTTGACAGATGGTTCACTCCTCCAGCATCTTTTCATTTTTTCTGCATCTCACGAATGTTGTTCTTTGTGATCCGAACACCTCAAACTTAGATTCGTCTGTCCATAACACTTTTTTTTCCAATCTTCCTCTGTCCAGTGTCTGTGTTATTTTGCCCATCTTAATCTATTATTTTTATTGGCCAGTCTGAGATATGGCTTTTTCTTTGCAACTCTGCGTAGATGGTCAACATCCCGGAGTCACCTCTTCACTGTTGACGTTGAGGCTTGTGTTTTGAAGAGTACTATTTAATGAAGCTGCCAGTTGAGGACTTGTGGTGCATCTGTTTCTCAAACTAGACTCTCTAATGTACTTGTCCTCTTGCTCAGTTGTGCACCGGGGCCTCCCACTCCTCTTTCTATTCTGGTTAGAGCCAGTTTGCGCTGTTCTGTGAAGGGAGTAGTACACAGTGTTGTACGAGATCTTCAGTTTCTTGGACATTTCTCACATGAAATAGCCTTCATTTCTCAGAACAAGAATAGACTGATGAGTTTCAGAAGAAAGGTCTTTGTTTCTGGCCATTTTTATCCTGTAATCAATCCCACAAATGCTGATGCTCCAGATACTCAACTAGTCTAAAGAAGGCCAGTTTTATTGCTTCTTTAGTCAGGACAACAGTTTTCAGCTGTGCTAACATAATTGCAAAAGGGTTTTCTAATGATCAATTAGCCTTTAAATGATAAACTTGGATTAGCTAACACAACGTGCCGTTGGAACACAGGAGTGATGGTTGCTGATAATGGGCCTAAGTAGATATTCCGTTAGTAATCAGCCGTTTCCAGCAACAATAGTCATTTACAACATTAACAATGTCTACACTGTATTTCTGATCAATTTCATGTGATTTTAAGGGACATTTTTCTTGTGCTTATTCTTTCAAAAACAAGGACATTTTTAAGTCCCCAAACTTTGAACGGTAATGTATCTGAAGTGCTGTCAGTTATACCCACAGTGTTAAAGGAAGATTAGCTTTTCACAGTTATAATATATACAGTTATACCCACAGTGTTAAAGGAAGATTAGCTTTTCACAGTTATAATATATACAGTTATACCCACAGTGTTAAAGGAAGATGAGCTTTTCACAGTTATAATATATACAGTTATACCCACAGTGTTAAAGGAAGATTAGCTTTTCACAGTTATAATATATACAGTTATACCCACAGTGTTAAAGGAAGATTAGCTTTTCACAGTTATAATATATACAGTTATACCCACAGTGTTAAAGGAAGATGAGCTTTTCACAGTTATAATATATACAGTTATACCCACAGTGTTAAAGGAAGATGAGCTTTTCACAGTTATAATATATACAGTTATACCCACAGTGTTAAAGGAAGATTAGCTTTTCACAGTTATAATATATACAGTTATACCCACAGTGTTAAAGGAAGATGAGCTTTTCACAGTTATAATATATACAGTTATACCCACAGTGTTAAAGGAAGATGAGCTTTTCACAGTTATAATATATACAGTTATACCCACAGTGTTAAAGGAAGATGAGCTTTTCACAGTTATAATATATACAGTTATACCCACAGTGTTAAAGGAAGATTAGCTTTTCACAGTTATAATATATACAGTTATACCCACAGTGTTAAAGGAAGATTAGCTTTTCACAGTTATAATATATACAGTTATACCCACAGTGTTAAAGGAAGATGAGCTTTTCACAGTTATAATATATACAGTTATACCCACAGTGTTAAAGGAAGATGAGCTTTTCACAGTTATAATATATACAGTTATACCCACAGTGTTAAAGGAAGATTAGCTTTTCACAGTTATAATATATACAGTTATACCCACAGTGTTAAAGGAAGATTAGCTTTTCACAGTTATAATATATACAGTTATACCCACAGTGTTAAAGGAAGATGAGCTTTTCACAGTTATAATATATACAGTTATACCCACAGTGTTAAAGGAAGATTAGCTTTTCACAGTTATAATATATACAGTTATACCCACAGTGTTAAAGGAAGATTAGCTTTTCACAGTTATAATATATACAGTTATACCCACAGTGTTAAAGGGAGATTAGCTTTTCACAGTTATAATATATACAGTTATACCCACAGTGTTAAAGGAAGATTAGCTTTTCACAGTTATAATATATACAGTTATACCCACAGTGTTAAAGGAAGATTAGCTTTTCACAGTTATAATATATACAGTTATACCCACAGTGTTAAAGGAAGATTAGCTTTTCACAGTTATAATATATACAGTTATACCCACAGTGTTAAAGGAAGATTAGCTTTTCACAGTTATAATATACACAGTTATACCCACAGTGTTAAAGGAAGATTAGCTTTTCACAGTTATAATATATACAGTTATACCCACAGTGTTAAAGGAAGATTAGCTTTTCACAGTTATAATATATACAGTTATACCCACAGTGTTAAAGGAAGATTAGCTTTTCACAGTTATAATATATACAGTTATACCCACAGTGTTAAAGGAAGATTAGCTTTTCACAGTTATAATATATACAGTTATACCACCATACCAATGCTGCCATAAACTAGCTTCTGTAATCACACCACCCTGGCATCTTACAAAACCACTTCTTCATTTTGTAACTGTTGCTCGTGATATAAGCTTCAAAATAAAGAATGTGTGTTTGCCGAGTGCTGTATTATGTATGCATGTGACAGCCTGACTGTTTTTAAAACTGAATCAATTTGTCCCCTGCAGAGTTCAAACCCCTGAGCTGACAAGGTACAAATCTGTTGTTCTGCCCCTGAACAGGCAGTTAACCCACTGTTCCCAGGCCGTCATTGAAAATAAGAATGTGTTCTTAACTGACTTGCCTAGTAAAATAAAGGTAAAATTAAAAATAAAATAAAAAAATCCCCTGCAGAAAGAGATAAAGTGCCAACTTCTACACTTATAGTCTGAATAGCAGCTCATTCTAACTAAGTAGGTCTCAAGGTCTCCTTCTAACTATAAGGTATTTCATGAAAGCAAACACAGCCATTTATTTGAGTCCCTAAGACAGTCACTTTGAAACAAATGCATCTCAATACTCTTTTAATTACATTTTTTAAATGAAAATGAACATTGCAAGAGTCGAACAGCACTGTAGCGAACGTGTATTTTAGTGTCTCACTGTATTTCCGTTTAGACGGTTGTTCTATTACACCGAATGTATATCGGTCTAATGTTCATTTGTTCTCTCTTTTTTTTTCCTGTCTGTATCATCCCTTCCTCCTGTTGGATCTGGCTCCACCTCACAGGTAAGAACATTGACTTTTGCCCTTGTGGTTCCTTCATCTAGCCAATTAGAGCATTAGGGTGGAGATGTCCCTCTCCATACTGTTAACAACGCAGTCCAGGGTTGGGGTCAAGTCTAATTGAAGGTCAATTGAAATTCCAATTCAATAATAGCAAAGGATATTTATTTTCAATAATTTCTCTATAAACTGAAAAGGGGGAATATTTATTCCAAAAGTTATTCATAAAAAAAAAATATATATATATATATAAAGTACCAGTAACAAATTTGGACACCTGCTCATTCCAGGGTTTTTCTTTATTTTGACTATTTTCTACATTGTAGAATAATAGTGATGACCTCAAAACTATGAAATAACACATATGGAATCATGTTGGAACCAAAATCTGTTATCGAAATATATTTTATATTTGAGATTCTTCAAAGTAGCCGACCTTTGCATTGATGACAGCTTTGCACACTCTTGGAATGCATTTCAATTAACAGGTGTGCCTTTGAGCATTGAGCTGATTCTGCAGTTTCTCTGTCCTCTCTGCTGGCCTAGCAGCACTCAGGGGGTGTAGTGTGTTGATCTGTCCTCTCTGCTGGCCTAGCAGCACTCAGGGGGTGTAGTGTGTTGATCTGTCCTCTCTGCTGGCCTAGCAGCACTCAGGGGGTGTAGTGTGTTGATCTGTCCTCTCTGCTGGCCTAGCAGCACTCAGGGGGTGTAGTGTAGTGTGTTGATCTGTCCTCTCTGCTGGCCTAGCAGCACTCAGGGGGGGTGTAGTGTGTTGATCTGTCCTCTCTGGCTGGCCTAGGGGGTGTAGTGTGTTGCAGCACTCAGGGGTGTAGTGTGTTGATCTGTCTCTCTGCTGGCCTAGCAGCACTCAGGGGTGTAGTGTGTTGATCTGTCCTCTCTGCTGACCTAGCACTCAGGGGTGTAGTGTGTTGCTCTCTGCTGCCCTATCAGGGGGTGTAGTGTGTTGCCTCTGCTGCCCTAGCAGCACTCAGGGGTGTAGCTCTCTGATGGCCTAGCAGCACTCAGGGGTGTAGTGTGTTGATCTGTCCTCTCTGCTGGCCTAGCAGCACTCAGGGGTGTAGTGTGTTGCTCTCTGCTGGCCTAGCAGCACTCAGTGTAGTGTGTTGATCTGTCCTCTCTGCTGGCCTAGGGGTGTAGTGTGTTGATCTGTCCTCTCTGCTGGCCTAGCAGCACTCAGGGGTGTAGTGTGTTGATCTGTCCTCTCTGATAGACCTAGCAGCACTCAGGGGTGTAGTGTGTTGCTCTCTGCTGGCCTAGCAGCACTCAGGGGTGTAGTGTGTTGCTCTCTGCTGGCCTAGCAGCACTCAGGGGGTGTAGTTGTGGACATGGTCATGGATATATTTACCAGAGAGAGACATGGTCATGTTTATATTTACCAGAGAGACATGGTCATGGATATATTTACCAGAGAGAGACATGGACATGGATATATTTAACAGATAGAGACATGGACATGGATATATTTACCAGAGAGAGACATGGTCATGGATATATTTAACAGAGAGAGACATGGTCATGGATATATTTAACAGAGAGAGACATGGACATGGATATATTTAACAGAGAGAGACATGGTCATGGATATATTTAACAGAGAGAGACATGGTCATGGATATATTTAACAGAGAGAGACATGGACATGGATATATTTAACAGAGAGACATGGTCATGGATATATTTACCAGAGAGAGACATGGTCATGGATATATTTAACAGAGAGAGACATGGACATGGATATATTTACCAGAGAGAGACATGGTCATGGATATATTTACCAGAGAGAGACATGGTCATGGATATATTTAACAGAGAGAGACATGGTCATGGATATATTTACCAGAGAGAGACATGGCCATGGATATATTTACCAGAGAGAGACATGGACATGTTTATATTTACCAGAGAGAGACATGGTCATGGATATATTTATCAGAGAGAGACATGGCCATGGATATATTTACCAGAGAGAGACATGGACATGGATATATTTACCAGAGAGAGACATGGCCATGGATATATTTAACAGAGAGAGACATGGTCATGGATATATTTAACAGATAGAGACATGGTCATGGATATATTTACCAGAGAGAGACATGGTCATGGATATATTTACCAGAGAGACATGGTCATGGATATATTTAACAGAGAGAGACATGGTCATGGATATATTTAACAGAGAGAGACATGGTCATGGATATGTTTAACAGAGAGAGACATGGTCATGGATATATTTACCAGAGAGGTCAGATATATTTACATGGTCATGGATATATTTAACAGAGAGAGACATGGTCATGGATATATTTACCAGAGAGAGACAGAGAGTCGTGTAGAGGAACTTGAGGCTGTCTACCTGTTCCACTGCAGCCCGTGGATGTGAATGAGAGCGTGCTAGCCTCCCGTTTCTTGTAATCTACGATCAGCTCCTTGGTCTTACTGATGTTGAGGGAGAGGTTGTTCTGGTACCACACTGTCAGTTAACTGACCTCCTCCCTGTAGGCTGACTCATCGTCACCGGTGATCAAACTTGATTTTTTGTTGGAGTGGTGCGTTGCCACGCAGTCGTGGATGAACAAGGAGTACAGGAGGGGACTAAGCACGCACCCTGAGGGTCCCCCATGTTGAAAATCAGCATGGTGGTGGTGATGTTACATTGAACATTACAGACTGGGACAAGGAGAGGTTGAACATTACAGACTGGGACAAGGAGAGGTTGAACATTACAGACTGGGACAAGGAGAGGGTTGAACATTACAGACTGGGACAAGGAGAGGTTGAACATTACAGACTGGGACAAGGAGAGGTTGAACATTACAGACTGGGACAAGGAGAGGTTGAACATTACAGACTGGGACAAGGAGAGGTTGAACATTACAGACTGGGACAAGGAGAGGTTGAACATTACAGACTGGGACAAGGAGAGGTTGAACATTACAGACTGGGACAAGGAGAGAGGTTTAACTGAGTTGTTATGGGAGTCAGCGTAGCCGAGGGAGTTGTTATGGGAGCCAGCGTAGCCGAGGGAGCTGTTATGGGAGTCAGCGTAGCCGAGGGGAGATGTTATGGGAGCCAGCGTAGCCGAGGGAGCTGTTATGGGAGTCAGCGTAGCCGAGGGAGCTGTTATGAGATTTAGCGTCGCCAAGGAGTTGTTATGAGAGTTAGCGTCGCCGAGGAGTTGTTATGGGAGCCAGCATCGCCGAGGGAGCTGTTAGGACTAACGGGCGGGGAGCCAGCTGTTAAAAATCACAGTGTGGCTTCAAAAGTAAGGGCATCGGTAGTGTCAGAAGATATAGTATAGATACTGTAAACTCAGAGAGAGAGAGCGCAGAGAGAGAGAGAGCAGAGAGAAGAGAGAGAGGGAGAGATTGAGAGGGAGAGAGAGGGAGAGAGAGAGATTGAGAAGGAGAGAGAGAGGGAGAGAGAGAGAGAGAGAGAGAGAGAGAGAGAGAGAGAGAGGAGGGAGAGAGTGAGAGGGAGAGAGAGAGAGATTGAGAGGGAGAGAGAGAGAGAGGGAGAGAGAGGGAGAGAGAGAGAGAGAGTGAGAGAGGGAGAGAGAGAGAGATTGAGAGGAGAGAGAGAGCAGAGAGAGAGAGGGAGAGAGAGAGAGAGAGATTGAGAGAGAGATTGAGAGGGAGAGAGAGAGATTGAGAGGGAGAGAGAGAGAGAGAGAGAGAGAAGAGGGAATATTAACTAGGTGGATATTTGTCCTGTTTCAATAGAAATGTGTTGTTTACTTATCCCAACTCCCCTGACAGTGGTGTCACGGCCAGCCATTAGTGCCTTGCTCAAGGGCACATCGACATATTTTTCACCTTGTCAGCTCAGGGATTTAAACTAATGATCTTTGGTTATTGGCCCAATGCTCTAACCTCTAGGCTACCTGTCGCCCTGAGAGTGAGAGAAAAGAAAGGCAGCTTTTCAGGAGTTCGCCGCCGACAGCTCTTTTCCCCTCTGGTGACCTGCTGGTACCTAATACCACGAAGCAGGGTTAGCTCTGAACTCAGAGCGCCTAAAGGTCCCATTGAACTCTGTCCTCTCCTCGCAGGGTTCCTTCAACTACTTCAGACACATAAACCAAATGGGGCCCTGACAAGCGTTCAGTTCAGATTGAAAACAATATCACCCGGTGACTGTCCTGTTGTCTGTCCACCTGTCTTTCTCCTCCTCCTCCACTCCTCTACTGGTGACTGTCCTGTTGTCTTTCTCCTCCTGTCCCCTCCTAGTGACTGTGACTGTCCTGTTGTCTTTCTCCTCCTGTCTACTCCTCTACTGGTGACTGTCCTGTTGTCTTTCTCCTCCTGTCCACTCCTCTACTGGTGACTGTCCTGTTGTCTTTCTCCTCCTGTCCACCTCCTCTACTGGTGACTGTCCTGTTGTCTTTCTCCTCCTGTCCCCTATCCTCTCTACTGGTGACTGTCCTGTTGTCTTTCTCTCCTGTCCCCTCCTCTACTGGTGACTGTCCTGTTGTCTTTCTCCTCCTGTCCACTCCTCTACTGGTGACTGTCCTGTTGTCTTTCTCCTCCTGTCCCCTCCTCTACTGGTGACTGTCCTGTTGTCTTTCTCCTCCTGTCCACTCCTCTACTGGTGACTGTCCTGTTGTCTTTCTCCTCCTGTCCACTCTCTACTCCCTGTCCCCTCCTGTCCCCTCCTACTGGTGACTGTCCTGTTGTGACTTTCTTTCCCTCCTGTCCACTCCTCTACTGGTGACTGTCCTGTCGTCTTTCTCCTCCTGTCCCCTCCTCTACTGGTGACTGTCTTTGTCTTTCTCCTCCTGTCCACTCCTCTACTGGTGACTGTCCTGTTGTCTTGTCCACTTTCTCCTGTCCTGTCCCCTCCTCCACTCCTCTACTGGTGACTGTCCTGTTGTCTTTCTCCTCCTGTCCACTCCTCTACTGGTGACTGTCCTGTTGTCTTTCTCTCCTGTCCACTCCTCTACTGGTGACTGTCCTGTTGTCTTTCTCCTCCTGTCCCCTCCTCTACTGGTGACTGTCCTGTTGTCTTTCTCCTCCTGTCCACTCCTCTACTGGTGACTGTCCTGTTGTCTTTCTCCTCCTGTCCCCTCCTCTACTGGTGACTGTCCTGTTGTCTTTCTCCTCCTGTCCACTCCTCTACTGACTGTCCTGTTGTCTTTCCCTCCTGTCCTCCTCTACTGGTGACTGTCCTGTTGTCTTTCTCCTCACTGTGACTGTCCTGTTGTCTTTCTCTCCTACTGGTGACTGTCCTGTTGTCTTTCTCCTCCTGTCCCTCTGGTGACTCTACTGGTGACTGTCCTGTTGTCTTTCTCCTCCTGTCCCCTCCTCTACTGGTGACTGTCCTGTTGTCTTTCTCCTCCCCACTGTCCCCTCCTCTGTCCCCTCCTCTGCAGTGACTGTCCTGTTGTCTTTCTCCTCCTGTCCCCTCCTCTACTGGTGACTGTCCTGTTGTCTTTCTCCTCCTGTCCCCTCCTCTACTGGTGACTGTCCTGTTGTCTTTCTCCTCCTGTCCACTCCTCTACTGGTGACTGTCCTGTTGTCTTTCTCCTCCTGTCCACTCCTCTACTGGTGACTGTCCTGTTGTCTTTCTCCTCCTGTCCACTCCTCTACTGGTGACTGTCCTGTTGTCTTTCTGTCTACTCCTCTACTGGTGACTGTCCTGTTGTCTTTCTCCTCCTGTCCACTCCTCTACTGGTGACTGTCCTGTTGTCTTCCTCCTCCTGTCCCCTCCTCTACTGGTGACTGTCCTGTTGTCTTTCTCCTCCTGTCCACTCCTCTACTGGTGACTGTCCTGTTGTCTTTCTCCTCCTGTCCCCTCCTCTACTTGTGACTGTCCCAAAAAAGTAAGTCTGGGTCACGGAATTTCAGAAAATGTCTAAGTAAAAGTCCCCCACTTAATAGTAGAACTAGTAGAAAATTGTTAATAACCATTCAAGATATATATATATTTTTTTATTAAAATAACAATAATTTTATATTTGTTCATTTTTAAGTGATATTTGCAAAAATGTGGTTTTTAAAACATGTTCTGAGGTCAAATAAATGTCCCCCAATACGAATCACTGTTTATGTAATACATATTAGCTCAGAGAACTATTCTGTGTTCAGCAGTAAAAGTATTGTAGGGGAATACTCAGTAGGGTCTGTAGACTGTAGATGGGGTGTGGTTTCACAGGGAATACTCAGTAGGGTCTGTAGACTGTAGATGTGGTGTGGTTTCACAGGGAATACTCAGTAGGGTCTGTAGACTGTAGATGGGGTGGTTTCACAGGGAATACTCAGTAGGGTCTGTAGACTGTAGATGTGGTGTGGTTTCACAGGGAATACTCAGTAGGGTCTGTAGACTGTAGATGGGTGTGGTTTCACAGGGAATACTCAGTAGGGTCTGTAGACTGTAGATGTGTGGTTTCACAGGAATACTCAGTAAACTGTAGATGTAGATCTCAGTCTAAAAACCATCAGTCCTCTGCTGCCTGCTGGTTACTAGCCCAACGCTCTAACCACTAGGCTACCTGCTGGTTACTAGTCCAACACTCTAACCACTAGGCTACCTGCTGGTTACTAGTCCAACACCTAACCACTAGGCTACCTGCTGGTTACTAGTCCAACACTCTAACCACTAGGCTACCTGCTGGTTACTAGTCCAACACTCTAACCACTAGGCTACCTGCTGGTTACTAGTCCAACACTCTAACCACTAGGCTACCTGCTGGTTACTAGTCTAACACTCTAACCACTAGGCTACCTGCTGGTTACTAGTCCAACGCTCTACCCACTAGGCTACCTGCTGGTTACTAGTCCAACACTCTAACCACTAGGCTACCTGCTGGTTACTAGTCCAACGCTCTAACCACTAGGCTACCTGCTGGTTACTAGTCCAATGCTCTAACCACTAGGCTACCTGCTGGTTACTGGCCCAATGCTCTCACCACTAGGCTACCTGCTGGTTACTAATCCAACGCTCTAACCACTAGGCTACCTGCTGGTTATTGGTCCAACACTCTAACCACTAGGCTACCTGCTGGTTACTGGTCCAACACTCTAACCACTAGGCTACCTGCTGGTTACTAGTCCAACACTCTAACCACTAGGCTACCTGCTGGTTACTAGTCCAACACTCTAACCACTAGGCTACCTGCTGGTTACTAGTCCAACACTCTAACCACTAGGCTACCTGCTGGTTACTAGTCCAACACTCTAACCACTAGGCTACCTGCTGGTTACTAGTCCAACACTCTAACCACTAGGCTACCTGCTGGTTACTGACCCAACACTCTAACCACTAGGCTACCTGCTGGTTACTAGTCCAACACTCTAACCACTAGGCTACCTGCTGGTTACTAGTCCAACACTCTAACCACTAGGCTACCTGCTGGTTACTAGTCCAATGCTCTCACCACTAGGCTACCTGCTGGTTACTAGTCCAACACTCTAACCACTGGGCTACCTGCTGGTTACTGGCCCAACACTCTAACCACTAGGCTACCTGCTGGTTACTAGCCCAACACTCAGTTTTAACCAGTTTTGAGACGTTTTAACCAGTTTTAACACATTTAAACCAGTGTTAACCAGTTTTAACACATTTAAACCAGTTTTAACATTTGAACCAGTTTTAACACATTTTAACCAGTTTTAAAATTTAAAGCAGTTTTAACCAGTTTTAACATTTGAACCAGTTTAAACCAGTTTTAACACATTTAAACCCGTTTGAACCAGTTTTAACACATTTTAACCAGTTTTAAAATTTAAAGCAGTTTTAACCAGTTTTAACCAGTTTTAAAATTTAAAGCAGTTTTAACCAGTTTTAAAATTTAAAGCAGTTTGAACCAGTTTTAAAATTTAAAGCAGTTTAAACCAGTTTTAACATTTAAACCAGTTTTAACATTTGAACCAATTTTAACCAGTTTTAACCAGTTTTAACATTTTAACCAGTTTTAACATTTGAACCAGTTTTAACCAGTTTAAACATTTGAACCAGTTTAACATTTGAACGAGATTATTATCTAAGTGAATCACCTTGTTTTCCTCTTCTAGTTGTACGAGGTGGACGATGAGGTCAAGAGGAAAGAGTTTCTTGATGACCTCTTCAGTTTTATGCAGAAGAGAGGTGAGTTCTTAATATACCATAATGTAATACATATCTCATATATATATATATATATATATATATATATATATATATATATATATATATATATATATATATATATATATATCAACACAACTATACCTTTCTTGGAGCATAGTGATTCTTGTGAATCTATATTGGTTGCTAAAACTGTTTGAATGTTTTAGCGTGTCACACATCCTCAACAGACAGGAGATCAGACTTCCTGTTCCAGGTTCTGATCAGAGGATATGACACATTAGCTAAACTTCAATTAGAAAACATTTATTTTTGTGAAAGGTTTGCCTGTAGTTGCTCCAAGCTAATTTTCTCAAAGTCCTTGACAGAAACATGTGTGTGTATCTCTGTCCGTCCTTCCATCAGTCCGTTTGTCTTGTGAAAACTGCTGCAGATGTTAGACAGCCTTAACAACAGGAGAATGTGGCTGAGTGTTTTGAAGGCCCCAGGTCCCAGAGGCCCCAGAGGTCCCCGAGGTCCCAGAGGCCCCAGAGGTCCCCGGGGAGGTCCCCGAGGCCCCAGAGGCCCCAGAGGTCCCCGATGTCCCAGAGGTCCCCGAGGTCCCAGAGGCCCCGAGGCCTCCCAGAGGTCCCAGAGGGGCCCCCAGAGGGCCCCAGAGGGCCCCAGAGGTCCCAGAGGCCCAGAGGTCCCAGAGGCCCCAGAGGTCCCCGAGGTCCCAGAGGCCCCGAGGGCCCAGAGGCCCCAGAGGGCCCCAGAGGCCCCAGAGGTCCCAGAGGACCCAGAGGCCCCGAGGCCCCAGGGGGCCCTAGAGCCTGGATAGTATTTGGGGTCTGGGTATTTTGGGGTCTGGATAGTATTTGGGGTCTGGATAGTATTTGGGGTCTGGATAGTATTTGGGTTCCTGGATAGTATTTGGGGCTTGGATAGTATTTGGGGCTTGGTTAGTATTTGGGGTCTGGATAGTATTTGGGGTCCTGGATAGTATTTGGGGTCTGGATAGTATTTGGGGTCTGATAGTATTTGGGTCTGGGTTGTATTTGGGGTCTGGATAGTATTTGGGGTCTGTATAGTACATTTTACTGGATTTAAGTATTTGGGGTCTGGCAGTATTTTATCAGGTCTTACAAATTGTATTTGGGTCTGGATAGTATTTGGGGTCTGGATAGTATTTGGGGTCTGGATAGTATTTGGGGTCTGGATAGTATTTGGGTCCTGGATAGTATTTGGGTCTGGATAGTATTTGGGGTCTGGATAGTATTTGGGGTATGGATAGTATTTGGGGTCTGGATAGTATTTGGGGTCTGGATAGTATTTGGGGTCTGGATAGTATTTGGGTCTGGATAGTATTTGGGGTCTGGATAGTATTTGGGGTCTGGATAGTATTTGGGGTCTGGATAGTATTTGGGTCTGGATAGTATTTGGGTCTGGATAGTATTTGGGGTCTGGATAGTATTTGGGGTCTGGATAGTATTTGGGGTCTGGATAGTATTTGGGGTCTGGATAGTATTTGGGGTCTGGATAGTATTTGGGGTCTGGATAGTATTTGGGTCTGGATAGTATTTGGGGTCTGGATAGTATTTGGGGTCTGGATAGTATTTGGGGTCTGGATAGTATGTGGGGCTTGGATAGTATTTGGGGCTTGATAGTATTTTAAATCTTGGATAGTATTTGGGGTCTGGATAGTATTTGGGTCTGGATAGTATTTGGGGGTCTGGATAGTATTTGGGGTCTGGATAGTATTTGGGGTCTTGGATAGTATTTGGGGTCTGGATAGTATTTGGGGTCTGGATAGTATTTGGGGTCTGGATAGTATTTGGGGTCTGGATAGTATTTGGGGTCTGGATAGTATTTGGGTCTGGATAGTATTTGGGTCTGGATAGTATTTGGGGTCTGATAGTATTTGGGGTCTGGATAGTATTTGGGGTCTGGATAGTATTTGGGGTCTGGATAGTATTTGGGTCTGGATAGTATTTGGGTCTGGATAGTATTTGGGGTCTGGATAGTATTTGGGGTCTGGATAGTATTTGGGGTCTGGATAGTATGTGGGGCTTGATAGTATTTGGGGCTTGGATAGTATTTGGGGTCTGGATAGCTTGGGGCTTGAATAGTATTTGGGGTCTGGATAGTATTTGGGGTCTGGATAGTATTTGGGGCTTGGATAGTATTTGGGGTCTGGATAGTATTTGGGGCTTGAATAGTATTTGGGGTCTGGATAGTATTTGGGGTCTGGATAGTATTTGGGGCTTGATAGTATTTGGGGTCTGGATAGTATTTGGGGCTTGGATAGTATTTGGGGTCTGGGCAGTATTTGGGGTCTGGATAGTATTTGGGGTCCGGTGCTGTTTCCTGCAGCTTTACTTCTCTACCAGGAGAGGGAGGTGACAGGGGGTTGATCCATACCACAGTGGCACGCTAACCAACCCCTCAACCCCCTCAACCCCTCCAACACAACCCCCTCCCTTCCAACATAATCCCCCCCTTCCAACACAATCCCCCTCCACTCCAACACAATCCCCCCCTCCAACACAACCCCCTCCCTTCCAACACAATCCCCCCTTCCAACACAATCCCTCCCTCAAACCTCCAGCACAATCCCCCCCTCCCCTCCAACACAATCCCCCTCCAACACAACCCCCTCCCTTCCAACACAATCCACCCCCCTTCCAACACAATCCCCCTCACCTCAGCCCTTGGGGGAATCCCCCCTCACCATATTTGTCATAGGTCCAAATGATGAGCCAAGCAAGGCAAGTTTGCAACGTAAGAGTTTGAGAGTGTACACTTATGTTCACTTCAGATATCAATATGGAGTCAACATACAAGTGTTAGTAAAAACGAATGTAAATAAGTTAGAAATTGTTCTGTTAATGCACAAACACGTCTCGTAAAAATAAATTCGGTTTTGTTTGGTTCTTTTGGAAATTGTAGAAATAAAAATGTTTCCTTCTTCAGAAGTTCCAGCTGGGCAGGCTAACATTAGTTAGCTAATACATTTACTAGCATACAGTAGGTAGGCTAACATTAGTTAGCTAATACATTTACTAGCATACAGTAGGTAGGCTAACATTAGTTAGCTAATACATTTACTAGCATACAGTAGGCAGGCTAACATTAGTTAGCTAATACATTTACTAGCATACAGTAGGCAGGCTAACATTAGTTAGCTAATACATTTACTAGCATACAGTAGGCAGGCTAACATTAGTTAGCTAATACATTTACTAGCATACAGTAGGCAGGCTAACATTAGTTAGCTAATACATTTACTAGCTATCATACAGTAGGCAGGCTAACGTTAGTTAGCTAATAAATGTACTAGATATCATACAGTAGGCAGGCTAACGTTAGTTAGCTAATTAATTTACTAGCTATCATACAGTAGGCAGGCTAACGTTAGTTAGCTAATTAATTTACTAGCTATCATACAGTAGGCAGGTTAACGTTAGTTAGCTAATTCATTTAACTAGCTATCATCAAATCAAATCACATTTTATTTGTCACATACACATGGTTAGCAGATGTTAATGCGAGTGTAGCGAAATGCCTGTGCTTCTAGTTCCGACAATGCAGTGATAACCAACAAGTAATCTAACTAACAATTCCAAAACTACTGTCTTATACACAGTGTAAGGGGATAAGAATATGTACATAAGGATATAATGAATGAGTGATGGTACAGAGCAGCATACAGTAGATGGTATCGTGTACAGTATATACATATGAGATGAGTATGTAGACAAAGTAAACAAAGTGGCATAGTTAAAGTGGCTAGTGATACATGTATTACATAAGGATGCAGTCGATGATGTAGAGTACAGTATATACGTATGCATATGAGATGAATAATGTAGGGTAAGTAACATTATATAAGGTAGCATTGTTTAAAGTGGCTAGTGATATATTTACATCATTTCCCATCAATTCCCATTATTAAAGTGGCTGGAGTTGAGTCAGTGTCAGTGTCAGTGTGTTGGCAGCAGCCACTCAATGTTAGTGGTGGCTGATTAACAGTCTGATGGCCTTGAGATAGAAGCTGTTTTCAGTCTCTCGGTCCCAGCTTTGATGCACCTGTACTGACCTCGCCTTCTGGATGATAGCGGGGTGAACAGGCAGTGTATATTAATAATGATATATTTAATAGAAGTAGACATGCACTCATAATTGACTGTAGCTCTTAACAAGCTACCTGAAAGCATCGCAGGATGAAGGTGTGTCAGAAACCATTCCTCTCACCTTGCAAGTGTCAACTCGTCAAACGTCACGTCGTCATGAGAAGTGTCCCCTTAATTGGAGGGCTGAAATGATGTTAAATGGGAGAGGGTGTGTCTTTTAAGTGTTTGGAATGCTGCCACAGTTATTGGACACAAAGACAGAGCTCTATTTTAGGAGTACAAGACTTGCTTGTCGGTATGTTTTTGTAAATTTTTGGTTGGGCGTTCTTTATGATGAGGGCGGCAGGTAGCTTAGCAGTGTCACGACTTCCGCCGAAGTTGGTGCCTCGACGGTCGCGCCACCGATCTACGTTTCCTTTTCCACTTGATTTTGTCTTCATTGTCTACACCTGGTTCCCATTACGTTATCATTTATTCCCTATTTAACCCCTGGTTCCCACATGGTTTTGTGCGTGTTTGTTCTTTGTTAAGTTGTCGCTCTGTTGTGTCGAGTATTTTCCCTGTCTGGAATTTGTTTGTGATTTTCCGAGTAAAGTACGTTTTTACTCAGTTCTGTGTCCTGACTCTGTCCTACCTGCTGCACACTGACTCATGACAAGCAGTAAGGTAGCTTAGCAGTAAGAGTGGTGGGCCAGTAACTGAAAGGTCGCTGGCTTGAAGCCCTAGCCTACCACAGTAGGTGAATAATCAGTCTATGTGCCCTTGAGCAAGGCACTTCATCCCTATTGGTCCTGTAAATGACTCTGGATAAGTGTCTGCTAAAGGATGTGAATGTTTTGTGGGCCAAGTTAGGGTTAGGACTAGGAACCAGGCAGCACTAGGACCCACAATAAACCCAACCAAGCCAGAACCCAACCACAGACTAGAAACAAGGCAGCACTAGGACACACAATAAACCCAACCAAGCCAGAACCCAATCACAGACTAGTAACCAGGCAGCACTAGGACCTACAATAAACCCAACCAAGCCAGAACCCAACCACAGACTAGAAACCAGGCAGCACTAGGACCCACAATAAGCCCAACCAAGCCAGAACCCAACCACAGACTAGAAACCAGGCAGCACTAGGACCCACAATAAGCCCAACCAAGCCAGAACCCAACCACAGACTAGAAACCAGGCAGCACTAGGACCCACAATAAGCCCAACCAAGCCAGAACCCAACCACAGACTAGAAACCAGGCAGCACTAGGACCCACAATAAGCCCAACCAAGCCATCCATCATTCCTTCAATTCTGACCAGTTTCCCAGTCCCTGCTGACGAAAAACATCCCCACAGTGAAGCATGGTGGTGGCAGCATCATGCTGTGGGGATGTTTTTCTCGGGGTGATGAGCAGTGTTGGGTTTGTGCCAGACATAGCGTTTTCCTCGATGGCCAAAAAGCTAAATTTTAGTCTCATCTGACTAGAGTACCTTCTTCCATATGTTTGGGGAGTCTCCCACATACCTTTTGACGAACAGGGTGTGACAGGAAGAGGTACACAGGGTGTGACAGGAAGAGGTACACAGAGTGTGACAGGAAGAGAGAGGTACACAGGGTGTGACAGGAAGAGACATAGTCAAATAAATTCTTGGATCTTAATTACCTTTGCTCTCTCTGTCTCTCTCCCTCTCTCTCTCTCTCTCTCTCTCTCTCTCTCTCTCTCTCTCTCTCTCTCTCCCTCTCTCTCTCTCTCTCTCTCTCTCTCTCTCTCTCTCTGTCTCTCTCTCTGTCTCTCTCTCTCTCTCTCTCTCTCTCTGTCTCTCTCTGTCTCTCTCTCTCTCTCTCTCTCTCTCTCTCTCTCTCTCTCTCTCTCTCTGTCTCTGTCTCTGTCTCTGTCTCTGACTCTCTCTCACACACACACAGTACACTCCCTCACTCCCCCTATATTTAATGTGGAGTCTTCGGTGATAGTGACATCACATGGTGAGTCCAGCATGTCCCTGTATTGATCCAGTCATTGTTTAGTATCATTGATTCACTGCAGCGATGCTCATCGTCCTACAGGAAGCATGTGACGAAGTAAATCTTATTAATCTGGCTGCTGAATAACTACTATCTGACAGTCAGATGCATTGACCCATTGCTGGATCTGTAGCATCACTACATTGACTCTTAACACGCCAGGCAGTTTAAGCCTTTGAATGATCAGAGGTACATACTTGTAGGTTTTCTCCTGAGCACATCACTTGTTATTGTGTATAAATCGTCTTATTCCTCTGTTGATTTCTCTTCAGGTTTGCTATACAAACAGGTTTGTCTGATTTTAAATCCAGTAGTTTGTTACTGTGAAACCATAGAACATCTGTCAATTGTTTTGAACTAGGTCCAGTCAGTCATGAAACTGTCAACTTGACATTTCATTCAATACCACATCAATACGCCCTAAAACTCTGTTCCTAAACCATGTCTCCTCCCTAAACCTTCTCTATTCTCTAGGAAGACTTCCTGTCTCTCTCGGTCCCAGAAGTCCGGTCTGGTATTACCCGACTATATATGAAACGGCAGATGAAACTTTCCTCCAGTTAGTCTTCACCTCCACTGTGCTGTGTTCCCCGTTGCACCCCGCTGTGCTCCAGCTCTCCTCCTCTCCTCTCCTCCCCCTCCCTCTCCACCCCTCTCCCCCTCCTCTCCTCTCCTCCCCTCTCCACCCCCTCTCCCCCTCTCCTCTCTCCCCCTCTCCACCCCCTCTCCTCTCCTCCTCTCCTCTCCTCCCCCCTCTCCTCTTCTCCCCTCCCTCTCCTCCTCCTCCCCTCCTCCCCCCTCTCCTCTCCTCCCCCTCTCCTCTGCTCCTCTCCTCCTCCCCTCTCCTCTCCTCCCCTCTCTCCTCTGCTCCTCTCCTCCCCCTCTCCCCTCTCCTCTCCACCCCCTCTCCTCTCCTCCCCTCTCCTCTCCACCCCTCTCTCTCCTCACCCCCCTCTCTCCACCCCCTCTCCTCTCCTCCCCCTCTCCTCTCCACCCCCTCTCTCCTCTCCTCCCCCTCTCCTCTCTTCCCCTCTCCTCTCCTCCCCCTCTCTCCCCTCCCCTCTCCTCTCCTCCCCCTCTCCTCTCTTCCCCCTCTCCTCTCTTCCCCCTCCTCTCCTCCCCCTCTCCTCTCCTCCCCCTCTCCCCTCCTCCCCCTCTCCTCTCCTCCCCCTCTCCTCTCTTCCCCCTCTCCTCTCTTCCCCCTCTCCTCTCCTCCCCCTCTCCTCTCTTCCCCCTCTCCTCTCCTCCCCTCTCCTCTCTCCACCCCCTCTCCTCTCCTCCCCCTCTCCTCTCCTCCCCTCTCCTCTCCCTCTCCTCTCCACCCCCTCTCCCCTCCTCCCCCTCTCCTCTCCTCCCCCTCTCCTCTCCCCCTCTCCTCTCTCTCCCCCTCTCCTCTCTTCCCCCTCTCCTCTCCTCCTCTCTCACAGCCCTGCGCTGTTTGCTGCTATTGTTTCCACTATATTTCTGCAGGTATTGATTGTCATTATAGTAAATCCGATGGGCACAATGGAGCTCTAACAGCAAAATACAGGTTAATTATCTCAGCGTCAGGCTGCTCACAAAGGGCCGACCTGTCCCTCTTTACAGCCGGGCATTAAACTGCACAGTACAAATGATTACCTGCCTCCTTTTACCCTGCTAATTGAGACCTGAGTGGAACGATAACAAAAGACGATGAGGATTCCCAGTCAGTTTGTGGTCGAAGAGCTGAAAGTCTTGTTTAAAAAGTATTGTTTAAAGTGATGTTATTTTCATAGATCAGATGTATTTAAATACCACATGTTATTTTCATAGATCAGATGTATTTAAATACCACATGTTATTTTCATAGATCAGATGTATTTAAATACCACATGTTATTTTCATAGATCAGATGTATTTAAATACCACATGTTATTTTCATAGATCAGATGTATTTAAATACCACATGTTATTTTCATAGATCAGATGTATTTAAATACCACATGTACAATAGAAATGTAATTCTGCTGTTTTAATGTTTTCACTGTAAATATCAGAAGTTGTTAGTCATTTAATTTTATTTTTGAGTTATTTTCCTTTTAAAGCTGAATCAAATAGCGTAGTGACACCATTTGCCTTGTTTCTGGTGCCGTCTATTTCCTGATGTTTCCACAACTCATTGTTCTCATAGTACAACAAAGCCTAGAACATTCTGTTCCCTTTGGTGAAGGCTCATAATTCTTTGTGTGTAAAATAACAGTTTGATCCACTAAAACATCCCTTCGATAACACAACTACAGTTTGATCCACTAAAACATCCCTTCGATAACATAACTACAGTTTGATCTACTAAAACATCCTTCGATAACACAACTACAGTTTGATCTACTAAAACATCCCTTCGATAACATAACTACAGTTTGATCTACTAAAACATCCTTCGATAACATAACTACAGTTTGATCCACTAAAACATCCCTTCGATAACACAACTACAGTTTGATCTACTAAAACATCCCTTCGATAAAACACAACTACAGTTTGATCTACTAAAACATCCCTTCGATAACATAACTACAGTTTGATCCACTAAAACATCCCTTCGATAAAACACAACTACAGTTTGATCCACTAAAACATCCTTCGATAAAACACAACTACAGTTTGATCTACTAAAACATCCCTTCGATAACACACAACTACAGTTTGATCCACTAAAACATCCCTTCGATAAAACACACCTACAGTTTGATCCACTAAAACATCCCTTCGATAAAACACAACTACAGTTTGATCTACTAAAACATCCTTCGATAACACAACTACAGTTTGATCTACTAAAACATCCCTTCGATAACATAACTACAGTTTGATCCACTAAAACATCCCTTCGATAACATAACTACAGTTTGATCTACTAAAACATCCCTTCGATAACATAACTACAGTTTGATCCACTAAAACATCCCTTCGATAACATAACTACAGTTTGATCCACTAAAACATCCCTTCGATAACACAACTACAGTTTGATCCACTAAAACATCCCTTCGATAACATAACTACAGTTTGATCCACTAAAACATCCCTTCGATAACATAACTACAGTTTGATCCACTAAAACATCCCTTCGATAACACAACTACAGTTTGATCCACTAAAACATCCCTTCGATAACATAACTACAGTTTGATCCACTAAAACATCCCTTCGATAACACAACTACAGTTTGATCTACTAAAACATCCCTTCGATAACACAACTACAGTTTGATCTACTAAAACATCCCTTCGATAACACAACTACAGTTTGATCTACTAAAACATCCCTTCGATAAAACACAACTACAGTTTGATCTACTAAAACATCCCTTCGATAAAACACAACTACAGTTTGATCCACTAAAACATCCCTTCGATAACACAACTACAGTTTGATCTACTAAAACATCCCTTCGATAAAACATAACTACAGTTTGATCTACTAAAACATCCCTTCGATAAAACACAACTACAGTTTGATCTACTAAAACATCCCTTCGATAAAACATAACTACAGTTTGATCTACTAAAACATCCCTTCGATAAAACACAACTACAGTTTGATCCACTAAAACATCCCTTCGATAAAACACAACTACAGTTTGATCTACTAAAACATCCCTTCGATAACACAACTACAGTTTGATCTACTAAAACATCCCTTCGATAAAACACAACTACAGTTTGATCTACTAAAACATCCCTTCGATAACACAACTACAGTTTGATCTACTAAAACATCCCTTCGATAACATAACTACAGTTTGATCTACTAAAACATCCCTTCGATAACACAACTACAGTTTGATCTACTAAAACATCCCTTCGATAACACAACTACAGTTTGATCTACTAAAACATCCCTTCGATAACATAACTACAGTTTGATCTACTAAAACATCCCTTCGATAACATAACTACAGTTTGATCTACTAAAACATCCCTTCGATAACACAACTACAGTTTGATCTACTAAAACATCCCTTCGATAAAACACAACTACAGTTTGATCTACTAAAACATCCCTTCGATAACATAACTACAGTTTGATCTACTAAAACATCCCTTCGATAAAACACAACTACAGTTTGATCTACTAAAACATCCCTTCGATAACACAACTACAGTTTGATCTACTAAAACATCCTTCGATAACATAACTACAGTTTGATCCACTAAAACATCCCTTCGATAACATAACTACAGTTTGATCTACTAAAACATCCCTTCGATAACATAACTACAGTTTGATCCACTAAAACATCCCTTCGATAACATAACTACAGTTTGATCCACTAAAACATCCCTTCGATAACATAACTACAGTTTGATCCACTAAAACATCCCTTCGATAACATAACTACAGTTTGATCCACTAAAACATCCCTTCGATAACATAACTACAGTTTGATCCACTAAAACATCCCTTTGATAACATAACTACAGTTTGATCCACTAAAACATCCCTTCGATAACACAACTACAGTTTGATCCACTAAAACATCCCTTCGATAACATAACTACAGTTTGATCCACTAAAACATCCCTTCGATAACACAACTACAGTTTGATCTACTAAAACATCCCTTCGATAACACAACTACAGTTTGATCTACTAAAACATCCTTCGATAACACAACTACAGTTTGATCTACTAAAACATCCCTTCGATAAAACACAACTACAGTTTGATCTACTAAAACATCCCTTCGATAAAACACAACTACAGTTTGATCCACTAAAACATCCCTTCGATAACACAACTACAGTTTGATCTACTAAAACATCCCTTCGATAAAACATAACTACAGTTTGATCTACTAAAACATCCCTTCGATAAAACACAACTACAGTTTGATCTACTAAAACATCCCTTCGATAAAACATAACTACAGTTTGATCTACTAAAACATCCCTTCGATAAAACACAACTACAGTTTGATCCACTAAAACATCCCTTCGATAAAACACAACTACAGTTTGATCTACTAAAACATCCCTTCGATAACACAACTACAGTTTGATCTACTAAAACATCCCTTCGATAAAACACAACTACAGTTTGATCTACTAAAACATCCCTTCGATAACACAACTACAGTTTGATCTACTAAAACATCCCTTCGATAACATAACTACAGTTTGATCTACTAAAACATCCCTTCGATAACACAACTACAGTTTGATCTACTAAAACATCCCTTCGATAACACAACTACAGTTTGATCTACTAAAACATCCCTTCGATAACATAACTACAGTTTGATCTACTAAAACATCCCTTCGATAACATAACTACAGTTTGATCTACTAAAACATCCCTTCGATAACACAACTACAGTTTGATCTACTAAAACATCCCTTCGATAAAACACAACTACAGTTTGATCTACTAAAACATCCCTTCGATAACATAACTACAGTTTGATCTACTAAAACATCCCTTCGATAACATAACTACAGTTTGATCTACTAAAACATCCCTTCGATAAAACACAACTACAGTTTGATCTACTAAAACATCCCTTCGATAACATAACTACAGTTTGATCTACTAAAACATCCCTTCGATAACACAACTACAGTTTGATCTACTAAAACATCCCTTCGATAACACAACTACAGTTTGATCCACTAAAACATCCCTTCGATAAAACACAACTACAGTTTGATCCACTAAAAACATCCCTTCGATAAAACACAACTACAGTTTGATCCACTAAAACATCCCTTCGATAAAACACAACTACAGTTTGATCTACTAAAACATCCCTTCGATAACATAACTACAGTTTGATCCACTAAAACATCCCTTCGATAAAACACAACTACAGTTTGATCCACTAAAACATCCCTTCGATAACACAACTACAGTTTGATCTACTAAAACATCCCTTCGATAACACAACTACGGTTTGATCTACTAAAACATCCCTTCGATAACATAACTACAGTTTGATCTACTAAAACATCCCTTCGATAACACAACTACGGTTTGATCTACTAAAACATCCCTTCGATAAAACACAACTACAGTTTGATCTACTAAAACATCCCTTCGATAAAACACAACTACAGTTTGATCCACTAAAACATCCCTTCGATAACATAACTACAGTTTGATCTACTAAAACATCCCTTCGATAACATAACTACAGTTTGATCTACTAAAACATCCCTTCGATAACACAACTACAGTTTGATTCCAGAGGATGCATTAAGGGGCAATCGGCAATTCAACCAGGATATTGGGTTTAATTCCCAGAACCACCCATAAAATATACGCGCGAGAAATGTAATCACTCTCAGCATAAATCCGACTGGCCACCGAAGGTCTTACTGTGCATTGGTTGTGACTAGAGGGTGTACAGCTACGACAGGAAGTGACATTTCGTGGTAGGTTAGGTGAGCATTTTAGCTAACCCTTTACTCAAACCTTTTTTTTTTTTTTTTTTTTTTCACCCCAATTTTGTGGTTTCCAATTGGTAGTTACAGTCTTGTCTCATCGCTGCAACTCTCGTACAGACTCAGGAAAGGCGAAGGTCGAGAGCCGTGCATCCTCCAAAACACAACGAAACCAAGCTGCATTGCTTCTTGACACAATGCCCACAACCCAGCAAGTTCACCTGGTGACTGCGATGCCTTAGACCACTGCACCACACAGGAGGCCCCCTTACCCAACCTTAACCCAAGGCTCCTGTCCTGCCATGTTTAATCTCCTGTCCTGCCATGTTAATTCTCCTGTCCTGCCATGTTAATTCTCCTAACCTGCCATGTTAATTCTCCTAACCTGCCATGTTAATTCTCCTAACCTGCCATGTTAATTCTCCTGTCCTGCCATGTTCATTTCTCCTGTCCTACCATGTTAATTCTCCTAACTTGTCATGTTAATTCTCCTGTCCTGCCATGTTAATTTCTCCTGTCCTACCATGTTAATTCTCCTGTCCTGCCATGTTAATTCTCCTGTCCTGCCATGTTAATTCTCCTAACTTGTCATGTTAATTCTCCTAACCTGCCATGATAAATATCCAGTCCTGCCATGTTAATGATCTTGTCCTGCCATGTTAATTATCCTGTCCTGCCATGTTAATTCTCCTGTCCTGCCATGTTAATTCTCCTGTCCTACCATGTTATTTCTCCTGTCCTACCATGTTACTTCTCCAGTCCTGCCATGTTAATTCTCCTAACCTGCTATGTAAAAGTCTCTTCTGGTCGTAGCTGTACTCACATCGTAGAGAAAGCGAGACACCACAGTCCCTTAGTGTTTCTGATCGGGGCGGGGCCACTCTGGTCGACTTATTGCCTCACGCCTGGCGGCGGGGGCGCCCCAGGGCGAGATCTCACTGGCAAAAAATGTCTAGTTGGGGGCGGGTGGGGCAAGCGGGACGGAAACAACAAGTAGACCAGAGCCAGTTGTTCCCCTCTCTGACGTTAGCATTCCAGATGTTATGGAGGAACCGTGGGCACGTTAGAGAGGTAACGACGCACTTACGCAGACAGGAACCTTGACTCTTTTGTTACAACGGTAAACGGACTGAGTAAACTATCTTGTTTATCCATCATCTTTGGTTCTCGCTCTAGTCAGAAGCCTGTACAGACATTTACATTACATTTAAGTCATTTAGCAGACGCTCTTATCCAGAGCGACTTACAAATTGGTGCATACACCTTATGACATCCAGTGGAACAGCCACTTGCATCTAAATCTTTTTTTTTTTTGGGGAGAAGGGGGGTGAGAAGGATTACTTACCCTTACTTACCCTATCCTAGGTATTCCTTGAAGAGGTGGGGTTTCAGGTGTCTCCGGAAGGTGGTGATTGACTCCGCTGTCCTGGCGTCGTGAGGGAGTTTGTTCCACCATTGGGGGCCAGAGCAGCGAACAGTTTTGACTGGGCTGAGCGGGAACTGTACTTCCTCAGTGGTAGGGAGGCGAGCAGGCCAGAGGTGGATGAACGCAGTGCCCTTGTTTGGGTGTAGGGCCTGGATCAGAGCCTGGAGGTACTGAGGTGCCGTTCCCCTCACAGCTCCGTAGGCAAGCACCATGGTCTTGTAGCGGATGCGAGCTTCAACTGGAAGCCAGTGGAGAGAGCGGAGGAGCGGGGTGACGTGAGAGAACTTGGGAAGGTTGAACACCAGACGGGCTGCGGCGTTCTGGATGAGTTGTAGGGGTTTAATGGCACAGGCAGGGAGCCCAGCCAACAGCGAGTTGCAGTAATCAAGACGGGAGATGACAAGTGCCTGGATTAGGACCTGCGCCGCTTCCTGTGTGAGGCAGGGTCGTACTCTGCGGATGTTGTAGAGCATGAACCTACAGGAACGGGACACCGCCTTGATGTTAGTTGAGAACGTCAGGGTGTTGTCCAGGATCACGCCAAGGTTCTTAGCGCTCTGGGAGGAGGACACAATGGAGTTGTCAACCGTGATGGTGAGATCATGGAACGGGCAGTCCTTCCCCTGGAGGAAGAGCAGCTCCGTCTTGCCGAGGTTCAGCTTGAGGTGGTGATCCGTCATCCACACTGATATGTCTGCCAGACATGCAGAGATGCGATTCGCCACCTGGTCATCAGAAGGGGGAAAGGAGAAGATTAATTGTGTGTCGTCTGCATAGCAATGATAGGAGAGACCATGTATATATGCCATTTAGCAGACGCTTTTATCCAAAGCGACTTACAGTCATGTGTGCATACATTCTACGTATGGGTGGTCCCGGGAATCGAACCCACTACCCTGGCGTTACAAGCGCCATGCTCTACCAACTGAGCTACAGAAGGACCCACCATGTGAGGTTATGACAGAGCCAAGTGACTTGGTGTATAGCGAGAATAGGAGAGGGCCTAGAACAGAGCCCTGGGGGACACCAGTGGTGAGAGCGCGTGGTGAGGAGACAGATTCTCGCCACGCCACCTGGTAGGAGCGACCTGTCAGGTAGGACGCAATCCAAGCGTGGGCCGCGGGGAGATGCCCAACTCGGAGAGGGTGGAGAGGAGGATCTGATGGTTCACAGTATCGAAGGCAGCCGATAGGTCTAGAAGGATGAGAGCAGAGGAGAGAGAGTTAGCTTTAGCAGTGCGGAGCGCCTCCGTGATACAGAGAAGAGCAGTCTCAGTTGAATGACTAGTCTTGAAACCTGACTGATTTGGATCAAGAAGGTCATTCTGAGAGAGATAGCGGTAGAGCTGGCCAAGGACGGCACGCTCAAGAGTTTGGAGAGAAAGAGAGAAGGGATACTGGTCTGTAGTTGTTGACATCGGAGGGACGAGTGTCTGGTTTTTTCAGAAGGGGTGCAACTCTCGCTCTCTTGAAGACGGGAGGGACGTAGCCAGCGGTCAGGGATGAGTTGATGAGCGAGGTGAGGTAAGGGAGAAGGTCTCCGGAAATGGTCTGGAGAAGAGAGGAGGGGATAGGGTCAAGCGGGCAGGTTGTTGGGCGGCCGTCATTACAAGACGCGAGATTTCATCTGGAGAGAGAGGGGAGAAAGAGGTCAGAGCATAGGGTAGGGCAGTGTGAGCAGAACCAGCGGTGTCGTTTGACTTAGCAAACGAGGATCGGATGTCGTCGACCTTCTTTCAAAATGGTTGACGAAGTCATCTGCAGAGAGGGGAGGAGGGGGGATTCAGGAGGGAGGAGAAGGTGGCAAAGAGCTTCCTAGGGTTAGAGGCAGATGCTTGGAATTTAGAATGGTAGAAAGTGGCTTTAGCAGCAGAGACAGAGGAGGAAAATGTAGAGAGGAGGGAGGAAAGGATGCCAGGTCCGCAGGGAGGCGAGTTTTCCTCCATTTCCGCTCGGCTGCCCGGAGCCCTGTACAGCGCAAGTGAAAAGTTAAAACTACTTGAAAATCCAAGCACCGGATTATTTTTGATTGGAATAGCTGGATCAAATATAAACCGTGAACTAGAGTTCTGATTGCGTTTTGAACGATACGATATTGAGCATATGAGTGGACTGTCATTACAATTACTACACAGGAATCTGGTAAAATTATATTTGTCATGTAGCTAGCCACTGATTGGCTCTGAATTCCCTGTCAGCATACAGTCAATGCTATGATAAACACTTTTGGAGCTAAGTAGTACTCTCAAATCATATCCTGATGTTGATAGCAAATCGGAGTTGAATTAAT
The DNA here is from genome assembly GCF_023373465.1 of Oncorhynchus keta. Classification (NCBI taxonomy): domain Eukaryota; kingdom Metazoa; phylum Chordata; class Actinopteri; order Salmoniformes; family Salmonidae; genus Oncorhynchus; species Oncorhynchus keta. The sequence goes on along the minus strand of NW_026289709.1, from coordinate 1,022 downwards.
AACATGGTTAATAACTTAACTTAACATACATTTTGACAAAACAAGTTATATTAAGTGGCTAGCTGGCTAAATTTAGTAAACATTTGGTGGTCTATGAGACTGAAAGCTTGGCCCAGCGTTGTCCAGTTTTGGATGGGGGTTTGGTGTCCGGCAGGGTTGTCCTTGTCCCATCGCGGCACTAGTGATTCCTGTGGTGGTCCGAGCGCAGTGCACGCTGACACGGTCGCCAGGTGTAATATTGGCAATTAATTAGAAAATTTATGGAATTATTACTCTAAAACTGGCTAGCTAACAAACATACAGTGTAGATAAATTATTCAAATGCATTATTTTTTACACAATATCTTATCGCAGCCTTTGCGTGATAGACCAACCTGACCAAAAATGTCCTTTTATCCTTTATCCTATTATTATACGTTCTAGTATCATAATTCCTCATTATATTGCCACGTCTCTCTTAGTGTTGTATCAAAAACACAAAATGTAGTCTGCTGTTATTAGTTGTTGTTTTAAGAAAGGTTTTAAAAAAACAGGAAGAACGTGCCTGTTGCCATTTAACCATGTTTTAAAGCTATACAGTGTGTTTACATTTACTTTGTTTTAAAGTTATATTCTTCTAAATCAATGGGTACATACTGTACATGTATCAAAGTCCCAAAATAGGATGAAGCAAACACAGATGGCCTCTTTAATAAAAAATACCGTGTGAAAAGTTTTCAAAAGTAATTATGTCTTGTTAACCAGCTGTCAGCTGTTTGACTGGCTCCCTTATAAGCCACGGCTAGAGAGGAAACCCTCTATCGATGGACTGGAAGTTAATAGCATTGATTGTGGATATTGTGTTTCGTCTCGACAGGGACTCCAGTGAATCGTATTCTATCATGGCCAAGCAGGTGTTGGATCTGTACACGCTCTACAAGCTGGTCACAGAAAAAGGCGGCTTAGTGGAGGTCATCAATAAGAAAATATGGCGTGAGATCACCAAAGGCCTCAACCTCCCTACGTCCATCACCAGCGCAGCG
>NW_026289708.1:70000-121733 GCF_023373465.1 Oncorhynchus keta | reverse complement strand
TCTCCAGTGTTCTATACTCACCACAAGGCCAGTCCCCTCTGCCTCCCCATGGTCTCCAGTGTTCTATACTCACCACAAGGCCAGTCCCCTCTGACCTCCCCATGGTCTCCAGTGTTCTATACTCACCACAAGGCCAGTCCCCCTCTGCCTCCCCATGGTCTCCAGTGTTCTATACTACCACAAGGCCAGTCCCCCCATGGTCTCCAGTGTTCTATACTCACCACAAGGCCAGTCCCCTCTGACCTCCCCCCATGGTCTCCAGTGTTCTATACTCACCACAAGGCCAGTCCCCCTCTGACCCCCCATGGTCTCCAGTGTTCTATACTCACCACAAGGCCAGTCCCCTCTGCCTCCCCATGGTCTCCAGTGTTATATACTCACCACAAGGTCAGTCCCCCTCTGCCTCCCCATGGTCTCCAGTGTTCTATACTCACCACAAGGCCAGTCCCCTCTGACCCCCCCCATGGTCTCCAGTGTTATATACTCACCACAAGGCCAGTCCCCCTCTGCCTCCCCATGGTCTCCAGTGTTATACTCACCACAAGGCCAGTCCCCTCTGCCTCCCCATGGTCTCCAGTGTTCTATACTCACCACAAGGCCAGTCCCCCTCCCCCCCCCCATGGTCTCCAGTGTTCTATACTCACCACAAGGCCAGTCCCCTCTGCCTCCCCATGGTCTCCAGTGTTCTATACTCACCACAAGGCCAGTCCCCTCTGCCCCCCATGGTCTCCAGTGTTCTATACTCACCACAAGGCCAGTCCCCTCTGACCCCCCCATGGTCTCCAGTGTTCTATACCACCAGGCCAGTCCCCTCTGCCCCCCATGGTCTCCAGTGTTCTATACTCACCACAAGGCCAGTCCCCTCTCTGACCTCCCCCCATGGTCTCCAGTGTTCTATACTCACCACAAGGCCAGTCCCCTCTGACTCCCCCATGGTCTCCAGTGTTCTATACTCACCACAAGGCCAGTCCCCCTCTGCCTCCCCATGGTCTCCAGTGTTATATACTCACCACAAGGCCAGTCCCCCTCTGCCTCCCCATGGTCTCCAGTGTTCTATACTCACCACAAGGCCAGTCCCCTCTGACCCCCCCCATGGTCTCCAGTGTTCTATACTCACCACAAGGCCAGTCCCCCTCTGCCTCCCCATGGTCTCCAGTGTTCTATAATCACCACAAGGCCAGTCCCCTCTGCCCCCCCATGGTCTCCAGTGTTCTATACTCACCACCAGGCCAGTCCCCTCTGCCCCCCATGGTCTCCAGTGTTCTATACTCACCACAAGGCCAGTCCCCCTCTGACCTCCCCATGGTCTCCAGTGTTCTATACTCACCACAAGGCCAGTCCCCTCTGACCCCCCATGGTCTCCAGTGTTCTATACTCACCACAAGGCCAGTCCCCTCTGCCTCCCCATGGTCTCCAGTGTTCTATACTCACCACAAGGCCAGTCCCCTCTGCCTCCCCATGGTCTCCAGTGTTCTATACTCACCACAAGGCCAGTCCCCCTCTGACCTCCCCATGGTCTCCAGTGTTCTATACTCACCACAAGGCCAGTCCCCTCTGCCTCCCCATGGTCTCCAGTGTTCTATACTCACCACAAGGCCAGTCCCCTCTGCCTCCCCATGGTCTCCAGTGTTCTATACTCACCACCAGGCCAGTCCCCTCTGACCTCCCCATGGTCTCCAGTGTTCTATACTCACCACAAGGTCAGTCCCCTCTGCCTCCCCATGGTCTCCAGTGTTCTATACTCACCACAAGGCCAGTCCCCTCTGCCTCCCCATGGTCTCCAGTGTTCTATACTCACCACAAGGCCAGTCCCCTCTGCCCCCCATGGTCTCCAGTGTTCTATACTCACCACAAGGCCAGTCCCCTCTGACCTCCCCCATGGTCTCCAGTGTTCTATACTCACCACAAGGCCAGTCCCCCTCTGCCTCCCCATGGTCTCCAGTGTTCTATACTCACCACAAGGCCAGTCCCCTCTGCCTCCCCCATGGTCTCCAGTGTTATATACTCACCACAAGGCCAGTCCCCCTCTGCCTCCCCCATGGTCTCCAGTGTTCTATACTCACCACAAGGCCAGTCCCCTGTGACCTCCCCATGGTCTCCAGTGTTCTATACTCACCACAAGGCCAGTCCCCTCTGCCCCCCATGGTCTCCAGTGTTCTATACTCACCACAAGGCCAGTCCCCTCTGCCCCCCCATGGTCTCCAGTGTTCTATACTCACCACCAGGCCAGTCCCCCTCTGACCTCCCCCATGGTCTCCAGTGTTCTATACTCACCACAAGGCCAGTCCCCCCTCTGCCTCCCCCATGGTCTCCAGTGTTCTATACTCACCACAAGGCCAGTCCCCTCTGCCCCCCCATGGTCTCCAGTGTTCTATACTCACCACCAGGCCAGTCCCCTCTGCCCCCCATGGTCTCCAGTGTTCTATACTCACCACAAGGCCAGTCCTCCTCTGCCTCCCCATGGTCTCCAGTGTTCTATACTCACCACAAGGCCAGTCCCCCTCTGCCTCCCCATGGTCTCCAGTGTTCTATACTCACCACAAGGCCAGTCCCCTCTGCCTCCCCATGGTCTCCAGTGTTCTATACTCACCACAAGGCCAGTCCCCTCTGCCCCCCATGGTCTCCAGTGTTCTATACTCACCACAAGGCCAGTCCCCCTCTGCCTCCCCATGGTCTCCAGTGTTCTATACTCACCACAAGGCCAGTCCCCCTCTGCCCCCCATGGTCTCCAGTGTTCTATACTCACCACCAGGCCAGTCCCCCTCTGCCTCCCCATGGTCTCCAGTGTTCTATACTCACCACAAGGCCAGTCCCCCTCTGCCTCCCCATGGTCTCCAGTGTTCTATACTCACCACAAGGCCAGTCCCCTCTGCCTCCCCATGGTCTCCAGTGTTCTATACTCACCACAAGGCCAGTCCCCTCTGCCTCCCCATGGTCTCCAGTGTTCTATACTCACCACAAGGCCAGTCCCCCTCTGCCCCCCATGGTCTCCAGTGTTCTATACTCACCACAAGGCCAGTCCCCCTCTGCCCCCCATGGTCTCCAGTGTTCTATACTCACCACAAGGCCAGTCCCCTCTGCCTCCCCATGGTCTCCAGTGTTCTATACTCACCACAAGGCCAGTCCCCCTCTGCCTCCCCATGGTCTCCAGTGTTCTATACCACCACAAGTGTCCCTATACTCCAGTGTTCTATACCCACAAGGCCAGTCCCCTCTGCCTCCCCATGGTCTCCAGTGTTCTATACTCACCACAAGGCCAGTCCCCTCTGCCCCCCATGGTCTCCAGTGTTCTATACTCACCACAAGGCCAGTCCCCTCTGACCTCCCCATGGTCTCCAGTGTTCTATACTCACCACAAGGCCAGTCCCCTCTGCCCCCCATGGTCTCCAGTGTTCTATACTCACCACAAGGCCAGTCCCCCTCTGCCTCCCCATGGTCTCCAGTGTTCTATACTCACCACAAGGCCAGTCCCCTCTGCCCCCCATGGTCTCCAGTGTTCTATACTCACCACAAGGCCAGTCCCCTCTGCCTCCCCATGGTCTCCAGTGTTCTATACTCACCACAAGGCCAGTCCCCCTCTGCCCCCCCCATGGTCTCCAGTGTTCTATACTCACCACAAGGCCAGTCCCCTCTGCCTCCCCATGGTCTCCAGTGTTCTATACTCACCACAAGGCCAGTCCCCCTCTGCCCCCCATGGTCTCCAGTGTTCTATACTCACCACCAGGCCAGTCCCCTCTGCCTCCCCCATGGTCTCCAGTGTTCTATACTCACCACAAGGCCAGTCCCCTCTGCCCCCCCCATGGTCTCCAGTGTTCTATACTCACCACAAGGCCAGTCCCCCTCTGCCTCCCATGGTCTCCAGTGTTCTATACTCACCACAAGGCCAGTCCCCCTCTGCCCCCCATGGTCTCCAGTGTTCTATACTCACCACAAGGCCAGTCCCCTCTGCCCCCCATGGTCTCCAGTGTTCTATACTCACCACAAGGCCAGTCCCCTCTGCCTCCCCATGGTCTCCAGTGTTCTATACTCACCACAAGGCCAGTCCCCTCTGCCTCCCCCATGGTCTCCAGTGTTCTATACTCACCACAAGGCCAGTCCCCTCTGCCCCCCATGGTCTCCAGTGTTCTATACTCACCACAAGGCCAGTCCCCTCTGCCCCCCATGGTCTCCAGTGTTCTATACTCACCACAAGGCCAGTCCCCTCTGCCTCCCCATGGTCTCCAGTGTTCTATACTCACCACAAGGCCAGTCCCCCTCTGCCTCCCCATGGTCTCCAGTGTTCTATACTCACCACAAGGCCAGTCCCCTCTGCCTCCCCATTGTCCCAGTGTTCCTCACCACAAGGCCAGTCCCCTCTGCCCCCATGGTCTCCAGTGTTCTATACTCACCACAAGGCCAGTCCCCTCTGCCCCCCATGGTCTCCAGTGTTCTATACTCACCACAAGTCCCCTCTGCCTCCCCATGGTCTCCAGTGTTCTATACTCACCACAAGGCCAGTCCCCTCTGCCCCCCATGGTCTCCAGTGTTCTATACTCACCACAAGGCCAGTCCCCTCTGCCCCCCATGGTCTCCAGTGTTCTATACTCACCACAAGGCCAGTCCCCTCTCTGCCTCCCCATGGTCTCCAGTGTTCTATACTCACCACAAGGCCAGTCCCCCTCTGCCCCCCATGGTCTCCAGTGTTCTATACTCACCACAAGGCCAGTCCCCTCTGCCCCCCATGGTCTCCAGTGTTCTATACTCACCACAAGGCCAGTCCCCTCTGCCTCCCCATGGTCTCCAGTGTTCTATACTCACCACAAGGCCAGTCCCCTCTGCCCCCCATGGTCTCCAGTGTTCTATACTCACCACAAGGCCAGTCCCCTCTGCCCCCCATGGTCTCCAGTGTTCTATACTCACCACAAGGCCAGTCCCCCCTCTGCCCCCCATGGTCTCCAGTGTTCTATACTCACCACAAGGCCAGTCCCCCTCTGCCCCCCATGGTCTCCAGTGTTCTATACTCACCACAAGGCCAGTCCCCCTCTGCCCCCCATGGTCCCCATGGTCTCCAGTGTTCTATACTCACCACAAGGCCAGTCCCCTCTGCCCCCCATGGTCTCCAGTGTTCTATACTCACCACAAGGCCAGTCCCCCTCTGCCTCCCCATGGTCTCCAGTGTTCTATACTCACCACAAGGCCAGTCCCCCTCTGCCTCCCCATGGTCTCCAGTGTTCTATACTCACCACAAGGCCAGTCCCCTCTGCCTCCCCATGGTCTCCAGTGTTCTATACTCACCACAAGGCCAGTCCCCTCTGCCTCCCCATAGTGTTCTATACCACAAGGCCAGTCCCCCTCTGCCCCCCATGGTCTCCAGTCCCCCACAAGGCCAGTCCCCTCTGCCCCCCATGGTCTCCAGTGTTCTATACTCACCACAAGGCCAGTCCCCTCTGCCCCCATGGTCTCCAGTGTTCTATACTCACCACAAGGCCAGTCCCCCTCTGCCTCCCCATGGTCTCCAGTGTTCTATACTCACCACAAGGCCAGTCCCCCTCTGCCTCCCCCATGGTCTCCAGTGTTCTATACTCACCACAAGGCCAGTCCCCTCTGCCCCCATGGTCTCCAGTGTTCTATACTCACCACCAGGCCAGTCCCCTCTGCCTCCCCATGGTCTCCAGTGTTCTATACTCACCACAAGGCCAGTCCCCTCTGCCCCCCATGGTCTCCAGTGTTCTATACTCACCACAAGGCCAGTCCCCCTCTGCCCCCATGGTTTCCAGTGTTCTATACTCACCACAAGGCCAGTCCCCCTCTGCCCCCCCATGGTCTCCAGTGTTCTATACTCACCACAAGGCCAGTCCCCCCTCTGCCCCCCATGGTCTCCAGTGTTCTATACTCACCACAAGGCCAGTCCCCCTCTGCCTCCCCATGGTCTCCAGTGTTCTATACTCACCACAAGGCCAGTCCCCCTCTGCCCCCCATGGTCTCCAGTGTTCTATACTCACCACCAGGCCAGTCCCCCTCTGCCCCCCATGGTCTCCAGTGTTCTATACTCACCACAAGGCCAGTCCCCTCTGCCTCCCCATGGTCTCCAGTGTTCTATACTCACCACAAGGTCAGTCCCCCTCTGCCTCCCCATGGTCTCCAGTGTTCTATACTCACCACAAGGCCAGTCCCCCTCTGCCTCCCCATTGTCTCCAGTGTTCTATACTCACCACAAGGCCAGTCCCCTCTGCCCCCCATGGTCTCCAGTGTTCTATACTCACCACAAGGCCAGTCCCCCTCTGACCCCCCCATGGTCTCCAGTGTTCTATACTCACCACAAGGCCAGTCCCCTCTGCCTCCCCATGGTCTCCAGTGTTATATACTACCACAAGGCCAGTCCCCTCTGCCTCCCCATGGTCTCCAGTGTTCTATACCCACCACAAGGCCAGTCCCCCTCTGACCCCCCCCCATGGTCTCCAGTGTTCTATACTCACCACAAGGCCAGTCCCCCTCTGCCTCCCCATGGTCTCCAGTGTTCTATACTCACCACAAGGCCAGTCCCCCTCTGCCCCCCCATGGTCTCCAGTGTTCTATACTCACCACAAGGCCAGTCCCCCTCTGACCTCCCCCATGGTCTCCAGTGTTCTATACTCACCACCAGGCCAGTCCCCTCTGCCCCCCATGGTCTCCAGTGTTCTATACTCACCACAAGGCCAGTCCCCCTCTGACCCCCCCATGGTCTCCAGTGTTCTATACTCACCACAAGGCCAGTCCCCCTCTGACCCCCCCATGTTCTCCAGTGTTCTATACTCACCACAAGGCCAGTCCCCTCTGCCTCCCCATGGTCTCCAGTGTTATATACTCACCACAAGGCCAGTCCCCTGTGACCCCCCCATGGTCTCCAGTGTTCTATACTCACCACAAGGCAAGTCCCCTCTGCCTCCCCATGGTCTCCAGTGTTCTATACTCACCACAAGGCCAGTCCCCCTCTGCCCCCCATGGTCTCCAGTGTTCTATACTCACCACCAGGCCAGTCCCCCTCTGCCCCCCATGGTCTCCAGTGTTCTATACTCACCACAAGGCCAGTCCTCCTCTGCCTCCCCATGGTCTCCAGTGTTCTATACTCACCACAAGGCCAGTCCCCCTCTGCCTCCCCATGGTCTCCAGTGTTCTATACTCACCACAAGGCCAGTCCCCCTCTGCCCCCCCATGGTCTCCAGTGTTCTATACTCACCACAAGGCCAGTCCCCCTCTGCCCCCATGGTCTCCAGTGTTCTATACTCACCACAAGGCCAGTCCCCCTCTGCCTCCCCATGGTCTCCAGTGTTCTATACTCACCACAAGGCCAGTCCCCCTCTGCCTCCCCATGGTCTCCAGTGTTCTATACTCACCACAAGGCCAGTCCCCCTCTGCCCCCCATGGTCTCCAGTGTTCTATACTCACCACCAGGCCAGTCCCCCTCTGCCCCCCCATGGTCTCCAGTGTTCTATACTCACCACAAGGCCAGTCCCCCTCTGCCTCCCCATGGTCTCCAGTGTTCTATACTCACCACAAGGCCAGTCCCCCTCTGCCTCCCCATGGTCTCCAGTGTTCTATACTCACCACAAGGCCAGTCCCCTCTGCCTCCCCATTGTCTCCAGTGTTCTATACTCACCACAAGGCCAGTCCCCTCTGCCCCCATGGTCTCCAGTGTTCTATACTCACCACAAGGCCAGTCCCCCTCTGACCCCCCCCATGGTCTCCAGTGTTCTATACTCACCACAAGGCCAGTCCCCTCTGCCTCCCCATGGTCTCCAGTGTTATATACTCACCACAAGGCCAGTCCCCCTCTGCCTCCCCATGGTCTCCAGTGTTCTATACTCACCACAAGGCCAGTCCCCTCTGACCCCCCATGGTCTCCAGTGTTCTATACTCACCACAAGGCCAGTCCCCTCTGCCTCCCCATGGTCTCCAGTGTTCTATACTCACCACAAGGCCAGTCCCCTCTGCCTCCCCATGGTCTCCAGTGTTCTATACTCACCACAAGGCCAGTCCCCTCTGCCCCCCCATGGTCTCCAGTGTTCTATACTCACCACAAGGCCAGTCCCCTCTGCCCCCCATGGTCTCCAGTGTTCTATACTCACCACAAGGCCAGTCCCCCTCTGCCTCCCCATGGTCTCCAGTGTTCTATACTCACCACAAGGCCAGTCCCCCTCTGCCCCCATGGTCTCCAGTGTTCTATACTCACCACAAGGCCAGTCCCCTCTGCCCCCCATGGTCTCCAGTGTTCTATACTCACCACAAGGCCAGTCCCCTCTGCCCCCCATGGTCTCCAGTGTTCTATACTCACCACCAGGCCAGTCCCCTCTGCCCCCCATGGTCTCCAGTGTTCTATACTCACCACAAGGCCAGTCCCCTCTGCCCCCCCATGGTCTCCAGTGTTCTATACTCACCACAAGGCCAGTCCCCCTCTGCCTCCCCATGGTCTCCAGTGTTCTATACTCACCACAAGGCCAGTCCCCTCTGCCCCCCATGGTCTCCAGTGTTCTATACTCACCACAAGGCCAGTCCCCCTCTGCCTCCCCATGGTCTCCAGTGTTCTATACTCACCACAAGGCCAGTCCCCCTCTGCCTCCCCATGGTCTCCAGTGTTCTATACTCACCACAAGGCCAGTCCCCCTCTGCCCCCCATGGTCTCCAGTGTTCTATACTCACCACAAGGCCAGTCCCCTCTGCCCCCCATGGTCTCCAGTGTTCTATACGCACCACAAGGCCAGTCCCCTCTGCCCCCATGGTCTCCAGTGTTCTATACTCACCACAAGGCCAGTCCCCCTCTGCCTCCCCATGGTCTCCAGTGTTCTATACTCACCACAAGGCCAGTCCCCTCTGCCTCCCCATGGTCTCCAGTGTTCTATACTCACCACAAGGCCAGTCCCCTCTGCCCCCATGGTCTCCAGTGTTCTATACTCACCACCAGGCCAGTCCCCCTCTGCCTCCCCATGGTCTCCAGTGTTCTATACTCACCACAAGGCCAGTCCCCCTCTGCCCCCCCATGGTCTCCAGTGTTCTATACTCACCACAAGGCCAGTCCCCCTCTGCCTCCCCATGGTCTCCAGTGTTCTATACTCACCACAAGGCCAGTCCCCCTCTGCCTCCCCATGGTCTCCAGTGTTCTATACTCACCACAAGGCCAGTCCCCCTCTGCCTCCCCATGGTCTCCAGTGTTCTATACTCACCACAAGGCCAGTCCCCCTCTGCCTCCCCATGGTCTCCAGTGTTCTATACTCACCACAAGGCCAGTCCCCCTCTGCCTCCCCATGGTCTCCAGTGTTCTATACTCACCACAAGGCCAGTCCCCCTCTGCCTCCCCATGGTCTCCAGTGTTCTATACTCACCACAAGGCCAGTCCCCCTCTGCCCCCCATGGTCTCCAGTGTTCTATACTCACCACAAGGCCAGTCCCCCTCTGACCCCCATGGTCTCCAGTGTTCTATACTCACCACAAGGCCAGTCCCCTCTGACCCCCCATGGTCTCCAGTGTTCTATACTCACCACAAGGCCAGTCCCCCTCTGACCCCCATGGTCTCCAGTGTTCTATACTCACCACAAGGCCAGTCCCCTCTGACCCCCATGGTCTCCAGTGTTCTATACTCACCACAAGGCCAGTCCCCTGACCCCCCCATGGTCTCCAGTGTTCTATACTCACCACAAGGCCAGTCCCCTCTGACCCCCATGGTCTCCAGTGTTCTATACTCACCACAAGGCCAGTCCCCTCCCCCCATGGTCTCAGTGGAAAATCCAGAGGATTTAAGACCCGTCTGTCTGTTCTACTGACACGGATTGTGATGCTGTTCCGTCCTACATTAGCGCCCTGCTGCTAACGGCCTGAGCACCATTTCCCATGAGTATCTGAAGGAAGCTACGCTCTGGACCTGCAGGCTGTCAAACAGGGAGCCAGCTCTCTGCCCCACCTCAACAAGACACTGGTGTCCTCCTGCAAACGCCTCAATGGGTGAGACACACACACATAAACACAATGTTCTCTCTCACAGACACACACACACACACACTCAAAAGCTATCTGTGGGTGTGTGTAGGGAGGTGGATAAGGTTCTGTCTGGGCTGAGATCCTGTCCAAGGTGTTTGACCAACAGAGTGCCTTCATGGTGTCCAAGATGATACAGCAGGTACTCTACTTTTTCTACCTCTGTGTGTGTGTGTGTGTGTGTGTGTGTGTGTGTGTGTGTGTGTGTGTGTGTGTGTGTGTGTGTGTGTGTGTGTGTGTGTGTGTGTGTGCACGCAAGAGACAGATGGTGAGGTGAAATGTATGACTGGGAAGCACAGGAAGCTTAGACATGCCGCACCTTGGTTTCTCTTTACACACACACACACACACACACACACACACACACACACACACACACACACACACACACAGTGCTCCTGAGTGCACTGAGGGTCATGAGGAAAGAGCTCTTTGTCTCCCAGGGAAAACAACAAGAGTTCCTGGAGACAGCTGTGCTTGAGAGAGTCACGCTGTACACACACACACACACACACACACACACACACACACACACACACACACACACACTGTGGCTAATGTAGTCTTAAAGGGCCAGACCCACTTTCCCATGGTGTGACAACACACCATGGGGTCACGCCTGCATAGCATCTAGTGTTTCTGTGTATTGAAACGGTCTGTTTTCCTCTGTAGTCGGTGAATCAGGGTGGAGATCAGGAGTTGGAGAATCTGGTCACTAAACTGGCTATCCTCAAAGATCTACTGTCTTCTATAGAGAAGAAGGTAAGCCTACGAGCAGAGAAATATTATCTAGTAGTCATTCTATGTCCCCTGGAGGGGGAGGGATTGAAAGAGAGGGAGGGAGGGATTGAGAGAGAGGGAGGGAGGGATTGAGAGAGAGGGAGGGAGGGATTGAGGGAGAGGGAGGGAGGGATGGAGTAAGTGAGGGGCGGGAAGGATTGAGTGAGGGCGAGGGAGTGAGAGGGAGGGGTTGAGGAGAGATTGAGGGAGGGAGGGATGGAGTGAGGGGAGGGAGGGGGATTGAGTGAGGAGAGGGAGGGAGAGTGAATGAGAGGGAGGGATTGAGGAGGGGAGGGAGGGTTGGGGGAGGGAGGGATTGAGGGGGGATGAAGTGAGAGGGGAGGGATTGGAGGAGTGAGAGGGGGATTGGAGGAGTGAGAGGGGAGGGATTGAGTGAGTGAGGTGGAGGAAGGAGGGAGAGGGAGGGATGGAGTGAGTTAGAGGGGGTGGAGGGGGAAGGATGTAGTGAGAGGGGGAGGGATGGAGTAAGAGGGAGAGGGATGGAGGAGAGGGGGAGGGATGGAGGAGAGGGGGAGGGCTGGAGGAGAGGGGGAGGGCTGGAGGAGAGGGGAGGGCTGGAGTGAGAGGGGGAGGGCTGGAGGAGAGGGGAGGGCTGGATGGAGGAGAGGGGGAGGGATGGATGGAGGAGAGGGGGAGGGAGGGATGGAGGAGAGGGGGAGGGAGGGATGGAGGAGAGGGGAGGGAGGGATGGAGTGAGAGGGGAGGGATGGAGTAAGAAGGGGAGGGATGGAGTAAGAGAGAGAGGGGTGGAGGAGAGGGGGATGGAGGGGGATGGATTGAGTGAGGGGGATGGAGGGGGATGGAGTGAGAGGGGATGGAGGATTGAGGAGAGGGGGATGGAGGAGAGAGGGGGAGGGGGTGGAGGGGGAGGGGGAAGGATGTAGTGAGAGGGGGAGGGATGGAGGAGAGGGAGAGGGATGGAGTAAGAGGGAGAGGGATGGGAGGAGGGATGGAGGAGAGGGGGAGAGAGAGATGGAGGAGAGGGGGAGAGAGAGATGGAGGAGAGGGGGAGAGAGAGATGGAGGAGAGGGGGAGAGAGAGATGGAGTGAGAGGGGGATGGAGGAGTGAGAGGGGAGGGGGTGGAGGGGGAGGGGGAAGGATGTAGTGAGAGGGGGAGGGATGGAGTAAGAGGGATGGAGTGAGAGGGGGAGGGCTGGAGTGAGAAGGGGAGGGCTGGAGTGAGAGGGGGAGGGATGGGGGAGGGCTGGAGGAGAAGGGGAGGGATGGGAGGAGAAGGGGAGGGATGGGAGGAGAGGGGGAGGGAGGGATGGAGGAGAGGGGGAGGGAGGGATGGAGTGAGAGGGGGAGGGAGGGATGGAGTAAGAAGGAGAGGATGGAGGAGAAGATGGGAGGACTAGAGAGAGGGAAGAAGAAGACCAGGAAGTCACTAAACCAGTGTACATACCCCACACTGTGGTTGTTCAGGTTTCATAACTCGTTCTCTCTCTCCCCTCTCCTCTCTCTCTCCCTATCTCCTCTCTCTCCCTCTCTCCTCTCTCTCCCTCTCTCCTCTCTCTCCTCTCTCTCTCTCTCTCCTCTCTCTCTCCTCTCTCTCCCTCTTCCTCTCTCTCCCTCTAGGCTCTGAAGGCTGTGCAGGATTTGAGTGTGTCCACTCTCTCCTCTTTCCTCCTCTCACTCGCCACAGCAAAACCATCCCCGTACAGGCCTTTGAGGTACATGCAAACACACAGTGGGTGTGGCTCGGAATTCCTAGATTCTCCAGGAAGTGTGCCACACCTATCCCCATGTGTAGTTCTGTCTGCTCTGTGGTCCTACCTCTATTAGGATTTAGATGACTGATGTGACCAGAGTGTAGAGACCAAAGCCCCAAAGCTGTGCTCAGTGGAGCTGACAACTACTGAGTGGGTGTGATGGAAGGATGATCACTATCAGTAACCAGGAAGTGGACGCCTCAGCTAGCTAGCGCTCTGGAGATGTAAATACCACGCCTGCCTGGGGTCATGGTCCATTTCAATTCACTATGTTCAGGACATAGGCATTTGAATTCCATTTCAGGAATTTAAAATGGAAACCTTCCTGAATGAACTGACCTTAAATGGAAGTACTTTACCTCTATGTAAACAAACACTCCAGCTGAGTTGATTTAATGGGCTGGCTGAACAGGATCCAAGCTCAATACGTTACCATGGTGAATCACTCGACGATTAACATCACCTGGTCTGTTACGTGTTTCAGAAGTTAGTAACAGCTGGATTTGAGAAGCTGAATGTCCATTGGTCATAGCTCATATGGAGCTGAATATTGATTGACTCATTGATTGGTTTTCCACTCTGAGAGACATTGGTCGTGTTGGAGAGCATCAAATGGTGACTGACTGACTGATCTACAAACAATAACGACTAGTTATTTATGATGCAATGTCATTTGTAGATCAGTCAGTCGGCAGTCGCCTGCACTGTCGGTTGTGAAGCCAAATTTAAAATATAATACATTCTTGAACCTTTTATTTAACTAGGCAAGTCAGTTTAAAAAAGTCTTATTTACTATGACAGCCTCTCACAAATGGGGACAGGGGCTGGGATTAAAAATGTTAAATAAAATAACAGTATAGGACAAAACACACGAGAGACACAACATCACTACTTAAAGAGACCCACTGTAAGACAACAGCATGGGAGCAACACAGCATGGTAGCAACACATGAAAACACAGCATGGTAGCAACACAGCATGGTAGCAACACATGAAAACACAGCATGGTAGCAACACAGCATGGTAGCAGCACAGCATGGCAGCAACACATGAAAACACAGCATGGGAGCAACACAGCATGGTAGCAACACAGCATGGGAGCAACACAGCATGGTAGCAACACAGCATGGTAGCAACACAGCATGGTAGCAACACATGAAAACACAGCATGGGAGCAACACAGCATGGTAGCAACACAGCATGGTAGCAACACATGAAAACACAGCATGGTAGCAACACATGAAAACACAGCATGGTAGCAACACAGCATGGTAGCAACACAGCATGGTAGCAACACAGCATGGTAGCAACACAGCATAGTAGCAACACAGCATGGTAGCAACACATGAAAACACAGCATGGTAGCAACACAGCATGGTAGCAACACAGCATGGCAGCAACACATGAAAACACAGCATGGTAGCAACACAGCATGGTAGCAACACATGAAAACACAGCATGGTAGCAACACAGCATGGTAGCAACACAGCATGGTAGCAACACATGAAAACACAGCATGGTAGCAACACAGCATGGTAGCAACACAGCATGGCAGCAACACATGAAAACACAGCATGGTAGCAACACATGAAAACACAGCATGGCAGCAACACATGAAAACACAGCATGGTAGCAACACATGAAAACACAGCATGGTAGCAACACATGAAAACACAGCATGGTAGCAACACAACATGGCAGCAACACAGCATGGCAGCAACACAGCATGGCAGCAACACACGAAAACACAACATGGCACAAACATTATTGGGCACAGACAACAGCACAAAGATCAAGAAGGTAGAGACAACATCACACAAAGCAGCCACAAATGTCAGTAAGAGTTTCCATGACTGAGTCCTTGAATGAAGAGATTGAGATGAAACTGTCCAGTTTGAGTGTTTGTTGCAGCTCGTTCCAGTCACTAGCTGCAGCGAACTGAAAACACGAGCAACCCAGGGATGTGTGTGCTTTGGGGACCTTTAACAGAATGTGACTGGCAGAACGGGTGTTCTATGTGGAGGATGAGAGCTGCAGTAGATATCTCAGATAGGGAGGAGTGAGGCCTAAGAGGGGTTTATAAATAAGTATCAACCAGTGGGTCTTGCGACGAGTATACAGAGATGACCAGTTCAGAGAGTAGAGTGCAGTGATGTGTCCTATAAGGAGCATTGGTGGCACATCTGATGTCCGAATGGTAAAGAACATCTAGCCCGCTCGAGAGCACCCTTACCTGCCGATCTATACATTTTGTCTCTGTAATCTAGCATGGGTAGGATGGTCATCTAAATCAGGGTTAGTTTGGCAGCTGGGGTGAACGAGGAGCGATTACGATAAGAGGAAACCAAGTCTAGATTTAACTTTAGCCTGCAGCTTTGGTATGTGCTAAGAGAAGGACAGTGTAACATCTACTTGTATGAGGTGAAAACCTCAAGCTTTAAACCCTCAGAGGTAGTAATCACAGCTGTAGGGAGAGGGGCATTCTTCTTACCAAATCACATGACCTTTTGTTTTGGAGGTGTTCAGAACAAGGTTAAAGGCAGAGAAAGCTTTGTTTGTAGAGTGTTTAACACTGTATCACCGCCATATAAATGGATGAGAGAGCATCCTACTGCTTGAGCTATGTTGTTGATCACGGCCCAATAGACATGTCTGTCTGACGACACTAGACTGGGGAGGCAGCAGACACAGATAACCAGTCAGTCACCTACACTCCCTGTGTGGTTTATACAGCGGTTGAGTGGAAACGCCAGATGATTTCACACTCGCTGTACACTTCAGTGTGTGTGTGTTGGGGTCTGGTGTGTGTGTGTTCACCTCCTTTTAGCCACTTCCTGTTTGCAGGGAAGAAGTGTGTTGGTGAGATGAGTAAGATGCAGGGGGAGGGGTGTTTCCAGAGAGAGTTATACTGTAGCTGCACTGAGCTCTGTGACGTTGTTGCCTTTTTATTCTTATTTATACTAAAAGATGTAGGATACATTTCACTGAGAACCCAGATGAGATTGTTGACGTGGAATGCTATTGCCGGACATGCAGGATAGTTTAGTGAACTTGTGGAACTGACTGTGTGTCAACCCGCTGACTCCCCTGGTGGTGACACCTTGCATCTCTTAGGCTGAAGTTTATTATGTGGGTAATTAATTCAGATATTTGTTTCGTCTGTTTCTGTGTCCGTCCGTGTGTGTATCAAATTTTATTTATATAGCCCTTCGTACATCAGCTGATATCTCAAAGTGCTGTACAGAAACCCAGCCTAAAACCCCAAACAGCAAGCAATGCAGGTGTAGAAGCACGGTGGCTAGGAAAAACTCCCTAGAAAGGCCAAAACCTCGGAAGAAACCTAGAGAGGAACCAGGCTATGTGGGGTGGCCGGTGCCCTCTTCTGGCTGTGCCGGGTGGAGATTATAATTGTATCTGTCTGTTTTGTAACCCTCTGTCTGTCTGTCCCCTCCAGGTGAAGTTGGATGTGTTTTGTAACCCCTCTGTCTGTCTGTCCCCTCCAGGTGAAGTTGGATGTGTTTTGTAACCCTCTGTCTGTCTGTCCCCTCCAGGTGAAGTTGGATGTGTACCTGGCAGACCTGACTAAAATAGGGAAGAGTCAGAAGCACAGTCTGTCTGTGGACGTGGAGGGAGGGGTGCTTGTGGTGATGAAGAAGATGAAGGACAACCAGGAGGACTGGAACACCTTCACACACCACAAGAGTGAGGACACGTGTGTGTGTGTGTGTGTGTGTGTGTGTGTGTGTGTGTGTGTGTGTGTGTGTGTGTGTGTGTGTGTGTGTGTGTGTGTGTGTGTGTGTGTGTGTGTGTACACCGCTCAAAAAAATAAAGGGAACACAACACAATGTAACTCCAAGTCAATCACACTTCTGTGAAATCAAACTGTCCACTTAGGAAGCAACACTGATTGACAATACATTTCACATGCTGTTGTGCAAATGGAATAGACAACAGGTGGAAATTATAGGCAATTAGCAAGACACCCCCAATAAAGGAGTGGTTCTGCAGGTGGGGACCACAGACCACTTCTCAGTTCCTATGCTTCCTGGCTGATGTTTTGGTCACTTTTGAATGCTGGCGGTGCTTTCACTCTAGTGGTAGCATGAGACGGAGTCTACAACCCACACAAGTGTCTCAGGTAGTGCACCTCATCCAGGATGGCACATCAATGCGAGCTGTGGCAAGAAGGTTTGCTGTGTCTGTCAGCGTAGTGTCCAGAGCATGGAGGCGCTACCAGGAGACAGGCCAGTACATCAGGAGACGTGGAGGAGGCCGTAGGAGGGCAACAACCCAGCAGCAGGACCGCTACCTCCGCCTTTGTGCAAAGAGGAGCC
Organism: Oncorhynchus keta; assembly: GCF_023373465.1. Lineage (NCBI taxonomy): Eukaryota > Metazoa > Chordata > Actinopteri > Salmoniformes > Salmonidae > Oncorhynchus > Oncorhynchus keta. Next base: position 104,901 of record NW_026289708.1, on the reverse strand, counting down.
CTGCCAGAGCCCTGCAAAATGACCTCCAGCAGGCCACAAATGTGCATGTGTCTGCTCAAACGGTCAGAAACAGACTCCATGAGGGTGGTATGAGGGCCCGATTTTTATTTTTATATATTTTTTTTGTGAAGAATCAACAACAAGTGGGACACATTCATGAAGTGGAACAACATTTATTGGATATTTCAAACTTTTTAACAAATCAAAAACTGAAAAATTGGGCGTGCAAAATTATTCAGCCCCTTTACTTTCAGTGCAGCAAACTCTCTCCAGAAGTTCAGTGAGGATCTCTGAATGATCCAATGTTGACCTAAATGACTAATGATGATAAATACAATCCACCTGTGTGTAATCAAGTCTCCGTATAAATGCACCTGCACTGTGATAGTCTCAGAGGTCCGTTAAAAGCGCAGAGAGCATCATGAAGAACAAGGAACACACCAGGCAGGTCCGAGATACTGTTGTGAAGAATTTTAAAGCCGGATTTGGATAGAAAAAGATTTCCCATGCTTTAAACATCCCAAGGAGCACTGTGCAAGCGATAATATTGAAATGGAAGGAGTATCAGACCACTGCAAATCTACCAAGACCTGGTCGTCCCTCTAAACTTTCAGCTCATACAAGGAGAAGACTGATCAGAGATGCAGCCAAGAGGCCCATGATCACTCTGGATGAACTGCAGAGATCTACAGCTGAGGTGGGAGACTTTGTTAAAAAGTTTGAAATATCCAATAAATGTCATTCCACTTCATGATTGTGTCCCACTTGCTGTTGATTCTTCCCAAAAAATACAGTTTTATATCTTTGTGTTTGAAGCCTGAAATGTGGAAAAAGGTCGCAAAGGTCAAGGGGGCGAATACTTTCGCAAGGCGCTGTATGTATGTATATATATATATATATATATATATATATATATATATATATATATATATATATATATATATATATATATATATATATGAATATGCACACACACACACGACAAGGGTGCGGCCTCACACACTACTCTCTCACTCACTCGTTGTTTCTCTCCGTGTTTCTCTCCCTCAGTCCGTCAGCTGATCAAGTCTCAACGTGTTCAGAACAAGCTGGGCATCGTGTTTGAGAAGGACAAGGAGAAGAGCCAGAGGAAAGACTTCATCTTCGCCAGTGCTAAGGTACACACACACACACACACACACACACACACACACACACACACACACACACACACACACACACCTCAAGGAAGCATCTCGGGGCATGCATATTTACATATTCTAGTAAATATTTGTTTACATATTCACATTGTGGTTTATCTCGCAGACACATTGTACGAAAGGCTGTGAAGAAACGCATTAAACAATATGGCAATTCCACTGTAACGAAGTGATGCTGGGAGTCAGATTTGTCTCTTTAAAAGATGTATGTCAAACTAAAACTAATGACTGCAAAGTTAAACAAATCATACAACTCTATGCACAAGGACGACCTTTAACAGTTTCCACTGAAAAACCAAAGCTCCTTTACTTGATGAACAGTGTAGATGGAAGACGGTTGGTGCTGTTGGTGTTCTGACGGTTGGTGCTGTTGGTGTCGTGACGGTTGGTGCTGTTGGTGTCGTGGCGGTTGGTGCCGTTGGTGTCGTGACGGTTGGTGCCGTTGGTGTCGTGGACGGTTGGTGTTCTGACGGTTGGTGCTGATGGTTGGTGCTGTTGGCGTTCTGACGGTTGGTGCTGTTGGTGTTCTGACTGTTGGTGTTCTGACGGTTGGTGCTGTTGGTGTCGTGACGGTTGGTGCTGTTGGTGTTCTGACGGTTGGTGCTGTTGGTGTTCTGACGGTTGGTGCCGTTGGTGTCGTGACGATTGGTGCCGTTGGTGTCGTGACGATTGGTGCCGTTGGTGTCGTGACGATTGGTGCCGTTGGTGTCGTGACGGTTGGTGTCGTGACGGTTGGTGCTGTTGGTGTTCTGACGGTTGGTGCTGTTGGTGTTCTGACGGTTGGTGCTGTTGGTGTTCTGACGGTTGGTGCTGATGGTGTTCTGACGGTTGGTGCTGTTGGTGTTCTGACGGTTGGTGCTGTTGGTGTTCTGACGGTTGGTGCTGTTGGTGTTCTGACGGTTGGTGCTGTTGGTGTTCTGACGGTTGGTGACGATTGGTGCCGTTGGTGTCGTGGCGGTTGGTGTCGTGACGGTTGGTGCTGTTGGTGTTCTGACGGTTGGTGCTGTTGGTGTTCTGACGGTTGGTGCTGTTGGTGTTCTGACGGTTGGTGCTGTTGGTGTTCTGACGGTTGGTGCTGATGGTGTTCTGACGGTTGGTGCTGTTGGTGTTCTGACGGTTGGTGCTGTTGGTGTTCTGACGGTTGGTGCTGTTGGTGTTCTGACGGTTGGTGCTGTTGGTGTTCTGACGGTTGGTGCTGTTGGTGTTCTGACGGTTGGTGCTGTTGGTGTTCTGACGGTTGGTGCTGATGGTGTTCTGACGGTTGGTGCCGTTGGTGTCGTGGCGGTTGGTGCCGTCATTCTGCTACCAGACTTTGCATCTGCACTGGAGATCGACCGATTAATCGAATGGCCGATTTAATTAGGACCGATTTGAAGTTTTCATAACAATCGGTAATCAGCATTTTTGGACACCCTTCATGTCTGATTACATTGCACTCCACGAGGAGACTGTGTGGCAGGCTGACCACCTGTTACGTGAGTGCAGCAAGGAGCCAAGGTAAGTTGCTAGCTAGCATTAAACATATCTTATAAAAAAACAATCAATCTTCACATAATCACTAGTTAACTACACATGGTTGATGATATTACTAGTTTATCTAGCTTGTCCTGCGTTGCATATAATCGATGCCGTACCTGTTAATTTATCATTGAATCACAGCCTACTTCGCCAAACGGGTGATTTAACAAGCGCATTCGTGAAAAAGCAGTCGTTGCACCAATGTGTACCTAACCATAAACATCAACACCTTTCTTAAAATCAATACACAAGTATATATTTTTAAACCTGCATATTTAGTTAATATTGGCTGCTAACATGAATATCTTTTAACTAGGGAAATGGTGTCACTTCTCTTGGGTTCTGTGCAACAGAGTCAGGGTATATGCAGCAGTTTGGGCCTCCTGGCTGGTTGCCAACTGTGTGAAGACCAACTTCGCCAAACGGGGGATGACTTAACAAAACCGCATTTGCGAAAAAAGCACAATTGTTGGATGACTGTACCTAACCATAAAAATCAATGCCTTTCTTAAAATCAATACACAGAGGTATATTTGTTTAAACCTGCATAACCTGAAATCCAGGTTAGCAGGCAATATTAACCAGGTGAAATTGTCACTTCTCTTGCGTTCATTGCACGCAGAGTCAGGGTAGTTGCAACAGTTTGGGCAGCCTGGCTCGTTGCAAACTAATTTGCCAGACTTTTACGTACTTATGACATAATATTGAAGGTTGTGCAATGTAACAGGAATATTTAGACTTATGGATGCCACCCCTTAGATAAAATATGCAATGTAACAGGAATATTTAGACTTATGGATGCCACCCCTTAGATAAAATATGCAATGTAACAGGAATATTTAGACTTATGGAAGCCACCCCTTAGATAAAATATGCAATGTAACAGGAATATTTAGACTTATGGATGCCACCCTTAGATAAAATATGCAATGTAACAGGAATATTTAGACTTATGGATGCCACCCGTTAGATAAAATATGCAATGTAACAGGAATATTTAGTCTTATGGATGCCACCCGTTAGATAAAATATGCAATGTAACAGGAATATTTAGACTTATGGAAGGAAGCCACCCCTTAGATAAAATATGCAATGTAACAGGAATATTTAGACTTATGGATGCCACCCCTTAGATAAAATATGCAATGTAACAGGAATATTTAGTCTTATGGATGCCACCCCTTAGATAAAATATGCAATGTAACAGGAATATTTAGACTTATGGAAGGAAGCCACCCCTTAGATAAAATATGCAATGTAACAGGAATATTTAGACTTATGGATGCCACCCCTTAGATAAAATATGCAATGTAACAGGAATATTTAGACTTATGGATGCCACCCGTTAGATAAAATATGCAATGTAACAGGAATATTTAGACTTATGGATGCCACCCCTTAGATAAAATATGCAATGTAACAGGAAAATTTAGACTTATGGATGCCACCCGTTAGATAAAATATGCAATGTAACAGGAATATTTAGACTGATGGATGCCACCCCTTAGATAAAATATGCAATGTAACAGGAATATTTAGACTTATGGAAGCCACCCGTTAGATAAAATATGCAATGTAACAGGAATATTTAGATTTATGGATGCCACCCCTTAGATAAAATATGCAATGTAACAGGAATATTTAGACTTATGGATGCCACCCCTTAGATAAAATATGTAATGTAACAGGAATATTTAGACTTATGGATGCCACCCTTAGATAAAATATGCAATGTAACAGGAATATTTAGACTTATGGATGCCACCCGTTAGATAAAATATGCAATGTAACAGGAATATTTAGACTTATGGATGCCACCCCTTAGATAAAATATGCAATGTAACAGGAAAATTTAGACTTATGGATGCCACCCGTTAGATAAAATATGCAATGTAACAGGAATATTTAGACTTATGGATGCCACCCCTTAGATAAAATATGCAATGTAACAGGAATATTTAGACTTATGGATGCCACCCCTTAGATAAAATATGCAATGTAACAGGAATATTTAGACTTATGGATGCCACCCCTTAGATAAAATATGCAATGTAACAGGAATATTTAGACTTATGGAAGCCACCCCTTAGATAAAATATGCAATGTAACAGGAATATTTAGACTTATGGATGCCACCCCTTAGATAAAATATGCAATGTAACAGGAATATTTAGACTTATGGAAGCCACCCCTTAGATAAAATATACAATGTAACAGGAATATTTAGACTTATGGAAGCCACCCGTTAGATAAAATATGCAATGTAACAGGAATATTTAGACTTATGGATGCCACCCTTAGATAAAATATGCAATGTAACAGGAATATTTAGACTTATGGATGCCACCCCTTAGATAAAATATGCAATGTAACAGGACTATTTAGACTTATGGATGCCACCCCTTAGATAAAATATGCAATGTAACAGGACTATTTAGACTTATGGATGCCACCCCTTAGATAAAATATGCAATGTAACAGGAATATTTAGACTTATGGATGCCACCCCTTAGATAAAATATGCAATGTAACAGGACTATTTAGACTGATGGATGCCACCCCTTAGATAAAATATGCAATGTAACAGGAATATTTAGACTGATGGAAGCCACCCCTTAGATAAAATATGCAATGTAACAGGAATATTTAGACTTATGGATGCCACCCCTTAGATAAAATATGCAATGTAACAGGAATATTTAGACTTATGGATGCCACCCCTTAGATAAAATATGCAATGTAACAGGAATATTTAGACTTATGGATGCCAACCCTTAGATAAAATATACAATGTAACAGGAATATTTAGACTTATGGATGCCACCCCTTAGATAAAATATACAATGTAACAGGAATATTTAGACTTATGGATGCCACCCCTTAGATAAAATATGCAATGTAACAGGAATATTTAGACTTATGGATGCCACCCCTTAGATAAAATATGCAATGTAACAGGAATATTTAGACTTATGGATGCCAACCCTTAGATAAAATATGCAATGTAACAGGAATATTTAGACTTATGGATGCCACCCCTTAGATAAAATATGCAATGTAACAGGAATATTTAGACTTATGGATGCCACCCCTTAGATAAAATATGCAATGTAAACAGGAATATTTAGACTTATGGATGCCACCCCTTAGATAAAATATGCAATGTAACAGGACTATTTAGACTGATGGATGCCACCCTTAGATAAAATATGCAATGTAACAGGAATATTTAGACTGATGGAAGCCACCCCTTAGATAAAATATGCAATGTAACAGGAATATTTAGACTTATGGATGCCACCCCTTAGATAAAATATGCAATGTAACAGGAATATTTAGACTTATGGATGCCACCCGTTAGATAAAATATGCAATGTAACAGGAATATTTAGACTTATGGATGCCACCCTTAGATAAAATATACAATGTAACAGGAATATTTAGACTTATGGATGCCACCCCTTAGATAAAATATACAATGTAACAGGAATATTTAGACTGATGGATGCCACCCCTTAGATAAAATATGCAATGTAACAGGAATATTTAGACTTATGGATGCCACCCCTTAGATAAAATATGCAATGTAACAGGAATATTTAGACTTAGGGATGCCACCAGTTAGATAAAATATAGAACGGTTACGTATTTCACTGAAAGAATAAACGTTTTGTTTTTGAGATAATAGTTTACGGATTCGACCATTTTAATGACCTGCGGCTCGTATTTCTGTGTGTTATTATGTTATAACTAAGTCTATGATTTGACAGAGCAGTTTGACTGAGCGATGGTAGGCACCAGCAGGCTCATAATCATTCATTCAAACAGCACTTTAGTGCGTTTTGCCTCTTCACTGTGCTTCAAGCACAGCGCTGTTTATGACCTCAAGCCGATCAACTCCCGAGATTAGGCTGGTGTAACCGATGTGAAATGGCTAGCTAGTTAGAGGGGTGCGCGCTAATAGCGTTTCAATTGGTGACGTCACTTGCTCTGAGACTTTGAAGTAATTGTTCCCCTTCCTCAGCAAGGGCTGCGGCTTTTGTGTAGCGATGGGTAACGACGCTTCGAGGGTGGCTGTTGTCGATGTGTTCCTGGTTCGAGCCCAGGTAGTGGCGAGGAAAGGGACGGAAGCTATACTGTCACACTGGCAATATTAAAGTGCCTATAAGAACATCCAATAGTCAAAGGTACAGTGCCTTGCGAAAGTATTCGGCCCCCTTGAACTTTGCGACCTTTTGCCACATTTCAGGCTTCAAACATAAAGATATAAAACTATTTTTTGTGAAGAATCAACAATAAGTGGGACACAATCATGAAGTGGAACGACATTTATTGGATATTTCAAACTTTCTTAACAAATCAAAAACTGAAAAATTGGGCGTGCAAAATTATTCAGCCCCTTTACTTTCAGTGCAGCAAACTCTCTCCAGAAGTTCAGTGAGGATCTCTGAATGATCCAATGTTGACCTAAATGACGAATGATGATAAATACAATCCACCTGTGTGTAATCAAGGCTCCGTATAAATGCACCTGCACTGTGATAGTCTCAGAGGTCCATTAAAAGCGCAGAGAGCATCATGAAGAACAAGGAACACACCAGGCAGGTCCGAGATACTGTTGTGAAGAAGTTTAAAGGCGGATTTGGATACAAAAATATTTCCCAAGCTTTAAACATCCCAAGGAGCACTATGCAAGCGAAAATATTGAAATGGAAGGAGTATCAGACCACTGCAAATCTACCAAGACTTGGCCATCCCTCTAAACTTTCAGCTCATACAAGGAGAAGACTGATCAGAGATGCAGCCAAGAGGCCCATGATCACTCTGGATGAACTGCAGAGATCTACAGCTGAGGTGGGAGACTCTGTCCATAGGACAACAATCGGTCGTATATTGCACAAATCTGGCCTTTATGGAAGAGTGGCAAGAAGAAAGCCATTTCTTAAAGATATCCATAAAAAGTGTCGTTTAAAGTTTGCCACAAGCCACCTGGGAGACACACCAAACATGTGGAAGAAGGTGCTCTGGTCAGATGAAACCAAAATTGAACTTTTTGGCAACAATGCAAAACGTTATGTTTGGCGTAAAAGCAACACAGCGCATCACCCTGAACACACCATCCCCACTGTCAAACATGATGGTGGCAGCAAGGAGGAATGGGAAAAATGTCAGTCTCTCGATGTGCCAAACTGATCGAGACATACCCCAAGTGACTTACAGCTGTAATCGCAGCAAAAGGTGGCGCTACAAAGTATTAACTTAAGGGGCTGAATAATTTTGCACGCCCAATTTTTCAGTTTTTGATTTGTTAAAAAGTTTGAAATATACAATAAATGTCGTTCCACTTCATGATTGTGTCCCACTTGTTGTTGATTCTTCCCAAAAAATACAGTTTTATATCTTTATGTTTGAAGCCTGAAATGTGGCAAAAGGTCGCAAAGTTCAAGGGGGCCGAATACTTTCGCAAGGCACTGTATATGAAATACAAATGGTAGAGAGAGAAATAGTCCTATAATAACTACAACCTAAAACTTCTTACCTGGGAATATTGAAGACTCATGTTAAAAGGAACCACCAGCTTTCATATGTTCTCATGTTCTGAGCAAGGAACTTAAACGTCAGCTTTTTTACATGGCACATATTGCACTTTTACTTTCTTCTCCAACACTTTGTTTTTGCATTATTTAAAACAAATTGAACATGTTTCATTATTTATTTGAGGCTAAATTGGTTTTATTGATGTATTATATTAAGTTAAAGTAAGTGTTCACTCAGTATTGTTGTAATTGTCATTATTATAAATAAAAATAAAATGAAAACGTCCGATTTAATCGGCATCGGCCTTTTTTGGTCCTCCAAATCGGTATCGGCATTGAAAAATCATAATCGGTCGACCTCTAATCTGCACTGTTCTTCAAGTAAATGGGTTTTCAGCATCACTCAGTTACCGTGGAATTGCCCAGTATCAAACCTAAGAATATACAGTCCGCCACATCCTCCATTTTATACACACACTAACTGCACTCTGTGTGTGTTATCAGAAGCGGGAGGCATTTTGTCAGCTGCTGCAGCTGATGAAGAACAAACATTCCAACCAGGACGAACCAGACATGATCTCCATCTTTATAGGGACCTGGAACATGGGTGAGCTCTCACACTCTCTCACACTCTCTCACAGTCACACACTCTCTCACAGTCACACACTCTCTCACAGTCACACACTCTCTCACAGTCACACACTCTCTCACAGTCACACACTCTCTCACAGTCACACACTCTCTCACAGTCACACACTCTCACTCTCTCTCACACTCGCACTCTCTCTCACACTCGCACTCTCTCTCACACTCGCACTCTCTCTCACACTCGCACTCTCTCTCACACTCGCACTCTCTCTCGCACTCGCACTCTCTCTCGCACTCGCACTCTCTCTCGCACTTCTCGCACTCTCTCTCGCACTCAGACTCTCTCTCGCACTTCGCACTCTCTCTCACTCGCACTCTCTCTCGCACTCGCACTCTCTCTCGCACTTTCGCACTCTCTCTCGCACTCAGCACTCTCTCTCGCACTCGCACTCTCTCTCGCACTCGCACTCTCTCTCTCGCACTCTCTCTCTCAGCACTCTCTCTCTCTCGCAGATCTCTCTCTCTCTCTCTCTCTCTCTCTCAGCACTCTCTCTCTCGATCGCCTCTCTCTCTCGCACTCGCACTCTCTCTCTCACTCTTCGCACTCTCTCTCTCGCACTTCGCACTCTCTCTCTCGCACTCGCACTCTCTCTCTCGCACTCGCACTCTCTCTCTCGCACTTTCGCACTCTCTCTCTCGACTCGCACTCTCTCTCTCGCACTCGCACTCTCTCTCTCTCTCTTTCGCACTCTCTCTCTCTCTCTCAGCACTCGCACTCTCTCTCTCAGATTCAGATTCTCTCTCTCGCACTCGCACTCTCTCTCTCACTCGCACTCTCTCTCTCGCACTCGCACTCTCTCTCAGCACTCTCTCTCGCACTCGCACTCTCTCTCGCACTCGCACTCTCTCTCGCATCGCACTCTCTCTCGCACTCGCACTCTCTCTCTCGCACTCGCACTCTCTCTCTCTCTCTCGCACTCTCTCTCGCACTCGCACTCTCTCTCTCGCACTCGCACTCTCTCTCTCGCACTCGCACTCTCTCTCGCACTCACACTCTCTCTCTCGCACTCGCACTCTCTCACTCTCACACTCACACTCTCTCACACTCTCTCACACTCACACTCTCTCTCACACTCTCTCACTCTCACACTCTCTCACTCTCACACTCTCTCACACTCACACTCACTCACTCACACTTACACTCTCTCACACTCACACTCTCTCACACTGTCTTACTCTCACACTCACACTCGCACTCTCTCTCGCACTCTCTCTCACACTCGCACTCTCTCTCACACTCGCACTCTCTCTCACACTCGCACTCTCTCACACTCGCACTCTCCACTCGCACTCTCTCTCGCACTCGCAGTCTCTCTCGCACTCGCACTCTCTCTCGCACTTCGCACTCTCTCTCGCACTTCAGCACTCTCTCTCGCACTCGCAGTCTCTCTCGCACTCGCACTCTCTCTCGCACTCGCACTCTCTCTCGCACTCGCACTCTCTCGCACTCGCAGATCTCTCTCGCACTCGCACTCTCTCTCGCACTCTCTCTCGCACTCGCACTCTCTCTCGCATTTCTCGCACTCTCTCTCGCACTCTCTCTCGCACTCTCTCTCGCACTCTCTCTCAGACTCTCTCTCTCGCACTCTCTCTCACTCGCACTCTCTCTCACACTCGCACTCTCTCTCACACTCGCACTCTCTCACACTCGCACTCTCACACTCAGATTTCGCACTTTCCCTCTCGCACTCTCTCTCTCTCTCAGCACTCTCTCTCGCACTCTCTCTCGCACTCGCACTCTCTCTCGCATTTCAGATTCTCTCTCGCACTCGCACTCTCTCTCGCATTTCGCACTCTCTCTCGCACTCGCACTCTCTCTCGCACTCTCGCACTCTCTCTCGCACTCGCACTCTCTCTCGCACTCGCACTCTCTCTCGCACTCTCTCTCGCACTCTCTCTCACTCTCTCGCACTCTCTCTCACTCTCGCACTCTCTCTCGCACTCGCACTCTCTCTCGCACTCGCACTCTCTCGCACTCGCACTCTCTCTCAGCACTCAGCACTCTCTCTCGCACTTCGCACTCTCTCTCAGCACTCGCACTCTCTCTCGCACTCGCACTCTCTCTCAGACTTCGCACTCTCTCTCGCACTCGCACTCTCTCTCTCGCACTCGCACTCTCTCTCGCACTTCGCACTCTCTCTCGCACTCGCACTCTCTCTCGCACTCTCTCTTCAGATTTCAGATTTCGCACTCTCTCTCGATTTTCGCACTCTCTCTCGCATTTCAGCACTCTCTCTCGCACTCGCACTCTCTCTCGCACTCAGCACTCTCTCTCGCACTTTCGCAGATCTCTCTCGCACTCGCACTCTCTCTCGATTCGCACTCAGATTCGCACTCTCTCTCAGCACTCGCACTCTCTCTCGCAGATCGCATTCTCTCTCGCACTCGCACTCTCTCTCGCACTCGCACTCTCTCTCAGCACTCGCACTCTCGCACTCGCACTCGCACTCTCTCTCAGATTTCAGATCTCTCTTCAGATTCACTCTCTCGCACTTCGATTTCTCTCTCGACTCTCTCTCGCATTCTCTCTCGCACTTCAGCACTCTCTCGCATTTCGCACTCTCTCTCGCACTCGCACTCTCTCTTCAGCACTCGCACTCTCTCTCGCACTCGCACTCTCTCTCAGCAGATTCTCTCCTTTTCAGCACTCTCTCTCGCAGATTTCGCATTCTCTCTCGCACTCGCACTCTCTCTCGCATTCGCACTCTCTCTCGCACTCGATCTCTCTCGCACTCACTTCTCGCACTCTCTCTCTCTCTCTTTCGCACTCTCTCTCGCACTCGCACTCTCACTCTCTCACTCGCACTCTCTCTCGCACTTCGCACTCTCTCTCGCACTCGCACTCTCTCTCGCACTCGCACTCTCTCTCACACTCGCACTCTCTCTCACACTCGCACTCTCTCTCACACTCGCACTCTCTCTCACACTCGCACTCTCTCTCACACTCGCACTGTCTCTCACACTCGCACTCTCTCTCACACTCGCACTCTCTCTCACACTCGCACTCTCTCTCACACTCGCACTCGCACTCACTCTCTCGCACTCTCACTCTCTCACACTCACTCTCTCACACTCGCACTCTCACACTCTCACACTGACACACTCTCACTCTCACACACTCTCTCACACTCACACTCACTCACTCACTCACTCACACTCACACTCTCTCTCATACTCACACTCACACTCTCTCACACTCACACTCTCTCGCACTCTCTCTCACACTCGCACTCTCTCTCTCACACTCGCACTCTCTCTCACACTCGCACTCTCTCTCACACTCGCACTCTCTCTCACACTCGCACTCTCTCTCACTCGCACTCTCTCTCACACTCGCACTCTCTCTCACACTCGCACTCTCTCTCACACTCGCACTCTCTCTCACACTCGCACTCTCTCTCACACTCGCACTCTCTCTCACACTCGCACTCTCTCTCACACTCGCACTCGCACTCACTCTCTCGCACTCTCACACTCTCTCACACTCGCACTCTCACACTCTCTCACACTCACACTCTCACACTGACTCACTCTCACACTCTCTCACTCTCACACTCTCTCTCACACTCTCTCACACTCACTCACTCACACTCACACTCTCTCATACTCACACTCACACTCTCTCACACTCACACTCTCTCGCACTCTCTCTCACACTCGCACTCTCTCTCACACTCGCACTCTCTCTCACACTCGCACTCTCTCTCTCACACTCGCACTCTCTCTCACACTCTCTCACACTCACACTCTCACACTCTCTCACACTCTCACACTCACACTCACTCTCACACTCTCTCACTCTCACACTCTCTCTCACTCACACTCACTCACTCACACTCACACTCTCTCATACTCACACTCACACTCTCTCACACTCACACTCTCACACTCTCACACACACTCACACTGACTCACACTCACACTCACACTCTCTCACACTCACACTCTCTCACACTCTCTCTCTCACACTCACTCTCACTCTCACTCTTACTCTCACACTCTCACTCACTCACACTGTCTTACTCTCACACTCTCACACTCACACACTCACACTCACACTCTCTCACACTCTCTCACACACACTCTCTCTCTTACACTCACTCACACTCTCTCTCTCTCTCACACTCACACTCTCACACTCACACTCACTCTCACACTCTCTCTCTCACACTCACACTCTCAGCACTCTCTCTCGCACTCTCTCTCACACTCGCACTCTCTCTCACACTCGCACTCTTCTCACACTCGCACTTTCTTTTCAGACTCTCAGACTCTCTCTCGCACTCGCACTCTCTCTCGCACTTCGCACTCTCTCTCGCACTCGCACTCTCTCTCAGCACTCGCACTCTCTCTCGCACTCGCACTCACTAACTCACACTCACACTCACTAACTCACACTCTCTCACACTCACACTCTCTCACACTCACACTCACACTCACTCTCTCACACTCTCACACTCTCACACTCACACTCACTCACTCACACTCACACTTACACTCTCTCACACTCACACTCACTCACTCACACTCACAATTACACTCTCTCACACTCACACTCTCTCACACTCTTACTCTCACACTCACACTCTGTCTGTCTCTCTCGCACTCTCTCTCACACTCACACTCTCTCACACTCGCACTCTCTCTCACACTCGCACCCTCTCTCACACTCGCACTCTCTCTCACACTCGCACTCTCTCTCACACTCGCACTCTCTCTCACACTCAGCACTCTCTCACACTCGCACTCTCTCTCGCACTCAGCACTCTCTCTCGACTCAGACTCACACTCGCACTCACACTCTCTCACTCTCCACTCACACTCTCTCACTCTCACACTCACACTCCCTCACTCTCACACTCACACTCTCTCACACTCTCTCACACTCACACTCTCTCACACTCACACTCACTCTCTCACACTCTCTCACTCTCACACTCTCTCACACTCACACTCACTCACTCACACTTACACTCTCTCACACTCATTCTCTCACACTGTCTTACTCTCTCACACTCACACTCTCGCACTCTCTCTCGATTTCACTCTCTCTCACACTCGCACTCTCTCTCACACTCGCACTCTCTCTCACACTCGCACTCTCTCTCACACTCGCACTCTCTCTCGCACTCGCACTCTCTCTCACACTCGCACTCTCTCTCACACTCGCACTCTCTCTCACACTTCGCACTCTCTCTCGCACTCGCACTCTCTCTCGCACTCGCACTCTCTCTCGCACTCGACTCTCTCAGCACTCTCTCTCGCACTCGCACTCTCTCGATCGCAGATTTCTCTCTTCGCACTCAGATTCTCTCTCGCACTCTCTCTCGCACTCTCTCTCAGCACTCTCTCTCAGACTCTCTCTCAGATTTCTTTCAGCACTCTCTCTCACACTCGCACTCTCTCTCGCACTCGCATTCTCTCTCGCACTTCAGATTCTCTCTCGCACTCGCACTCTCTCTCGCACTCAGACTCTCTCTCGCACTCAGACTCTCTCTCTTTTCAGATTCAGATTCTCTCGCACTCGACTTCTCTCTCGCACTTCGCACTCTCTCTCGCACTCGCACTCTCTCGCACTCAGCACTCTCTCTCGCATTTCAGCACTCTCTCTTCGCATTCGCACTCTCTCTCGCACTCGCACTCTCTCTCGCACTTTCAGATTTCTTCGCACTCTCTCTCGCACTTCTCTCGCATTCTCTCTCGCACTCTCTCTCGCACTCTCTCTCACCTCGCACTCTCTCTCACACTCGCACTCTCTCTCGCACTCGCACTCTCTCTCGCACTCGCATCTCTCTCGCACTCGCACTCTCTTTCAGATTTCGCACTCTCTCTCAGATTTCGCACTCTCTCTCAGATCGCACTCTCTCTCGCATTTCAGCACTCTCTCTCGCACTCGCACTCTCTCTCGCACTCGCACTCTCTCGCACTCGCACTCTCTCGCACTCGCACTCTCTCTCGCACTTCGCACTCTCTCTCAGATTTCGCATTCTCTCTCTCACTCGCACTCTCTCTCACACTCGCACTCTCTCTCACACTCGCACTCTCTCTCACACTCGCACTCTCTCTCACACTCGCACTCTCTCTCACACTCGCACTCTCTCTCACACTCGCACTCTCTCGCACTCTCACACTCGCTCTCACTCTCTCACTCTCACACTCTCACACTGACTCACTCTCACACTCTCTCACTCTCACACACTCTCTCACACTCACACTCACTCACACTCACTCCTCACACTCACACTCTCTCATACTCACACTCTCTCGCACTCTCTCTCACACTCTCTCACTCTCTCTCTCACACTCGCACTCTCTCTCACACTCGCACTCTCTCTCTCACACTCGCACTCTCTCTCTCTCACTCGCACTCTCTCTCACACTCGCACTCTCTCTCACTCGCACTCTCTCTCACACTCGCACTCTCTCACACTCGCACTCTCTCTCACACACTCGCACTCTCTCTCACACTCGCACTCTCTCTCACACTCGCACTCGCACTCACACTCGCACTCGCACTCGCACTCACTCTCTCGCACTCTCACACTCTCTCACACTCGCACTCTCTCACTCTCACACTCTCACACTGACTCACTCTCACACTCTCTCACTCTCACACTCTCTCTCACACTCTCTCACACTCACTCACTCCCTCACACTCTCTCATACTCACACTCACACTCTCTCACACTCACACTCTCTCGCACTCTCTCCCACTCGCACTCTCTCTCACACACTCTCTCATACTCACACTCACACTCTCTCACACTCACACTCTCTCACACTCACACTCTCACACACACTCACACTGACTCACACTCACACTCTCACACTCACACTCTCTCACACTCACACTCTCTCACACTCACACTCTCTCACACTCTCACTCTCACTCTCACTCTTACTCTCACACTCTCACACTCACTCACACTGTCTTACTCTTACACTCTCACACTCACACACTCACACTCACACTCTCTCACACTCTCTCACACACACTCTCTCTCTTACACTCACTCACACTCTCTCTCTCTCACACTTCACACTCTCACACTCACACTCACTCTCACACTCTCTCTCTCACACTCTCTCTCACGCTCTCTCACACTCACTAACTCATTAACTCACACTCTCTCACTCTCTCACACTCACACTCTCTCACACTCACACTCTCTCACACTCACACTCTCTCACTCACACTCTCTCACACTCACACTCTCTCACTCTCACACTCTCTCACTCTCACACTCTCTCACTCACTCTCACACTCTCTCACTCTCTCACTCTCACACTCTCTCACTCTCTCACTCTCACACTCTCTCACTCTCACACTCTCTCTCACTCACACTCACTCACTCACACACACACTCTCTCACACTCTCTCACACACACTCTCTCTCTTACACTCACTCTCTCTCTCTCTCTCACACTCTCTCACACACACTCTCTCACACTCACACTCTCTCACACTCACACTCACACTCTCTCACTCTCACACTCTCTCTCCACACTCTCTCACACTCACTCTCTCACACTCACACTCACTCACTCACATTCACACTCACACTCTCTCATACTCACACTCTCTCACACTCACACTCTCTCACACTCACACTCTCACACACACACACACTGACTCACACTCACACTCTCTCACACTCACACTCTCTCACACTAACACTCTCTCACACTCACACTCACACACACTGACTCACACTCACACACACACACACACACACACACACACACACACACACACACACACACACACACACACACACACACACACACACACACTGACTCACACACACACACACACACTGACTCACACTCACACTCACACTCTCTCACACTCACACTCTCTCTCTCACACTCTCTCTCTCACACTCACTCTCACACTCACTCTTACTCTCACTCTTACTCTCACACTCACTCACACTGTCTTACTCTCACACTCTCACACTCACACACTCACACTCACACTCTCTCACACACACTCTCTCTCTTACACTCACTCACTCTCTCTCTCTCACACTCTCTCTCTCACACTCTCTCTCTCTCACACTCTCTCTCTCTCACACTCTCTCTCTCTCACACTCTCTCTCTCTCACACTCATACTCACACTCACACTCTCTCACACTCACACTCATACTCACACTCTCACTCTCACACTCACTCTCACACTCACAACGTGCTACAAATAACCGTCACACCTCCTAATGAGGAGAATATTCCATTAGTTCTAGAAGTCTTAACTTTAAACCATCACTTCAATTGTGGTGTGTTTGTGTGTGTGTGTGTGTGTGTGTGTAGGTTCTGTGCCCTCCCCCAAGGCGGTGGGTTCCTGGCTGTTGTGTCGTGGGCTGGGGAAGACGCTGGATGAGATGACCGTAACCATTCCTCATGACCTCTACGTGTTCGGAACGCAGGAGAACTCTGTGTGTGACCGTGAGTGGGTCGACTCACTCCGCACCGCACTCAAAGAACACACAGAGCTGGATTACAAACCGGTGAGAGAGGCGGAATGGGGCTCTGGTCAATAGTAGTCCACGTCATGGGGAATGAGGTGTTAGGGATGTTCCCGTTGGGGAATAAGGTGTTGTTAGGGCTTGTCCCGTTGGGGAATAAGGTGTTGTTAGGGATGTTCCCATTGGGGAATAAGGTGTTGTTAGGATGTTCCCATTGGGGAATAAGGTGTTGTTAGGGATGTTCCCATTGGGGAATAAGGTGTTGTTAGGGATGTTCCCATTGGGGAATAAGGTGTTGTTAGGGATGTTCCCGTTGGGGAATAAGGTGTTGTTAGGGATGTTCCCATTGGGGAATAAGGTGTTGTTAGGGATGTTCCCATTGGGGAATAAGGTGTTGTTAGGGATGTTCCCGTTGGGGAATAAGGTGTTGTTGGGGAATAAGGTGTTAGGGATGTTCTCGTTGGGGAATAAGGTGTTGTTGGGGAATAAGGTGTTGTTAGGGATGTTCCCGTTGGGGAATAAGGTGTTGTTGGGGAATAAGGTGTTGTTGGGGAATAAGGTGTTAGGGATGTTCTCGTTGGGGAATAAGGTGTTGTTGGGGAATAAGGTGTTGTTAGGGATGTTCCCGTTGGGGAATAAGGTGTTGTTGGGGAATAAGGTGTTAGGGATGTTCTCGTTGGGGAATAAGGTGGCGGTAGGGATGGTCCCGTTGGGGAATAAGATGTTGTTAAGGCTTGTCCCGTTGTGGAATAAGGCGTTGTTAGGGATGGTCCCG
Organism: Oncorhynchus keta; assembly: GCF_023373465.1. Taxonomy (NCBI): domain Eukaryota; kingdom Metazoa; phylum Chordata; class Actinopteri; order Salmoniformes; family Salmonidae; genus Oncorhynchus; species Oncorhynchus keta. The sequence continues at coordinate 86,758 of NW_026289708.1, read as the reverse complement.
TTGGGGGATGAGGTGGCGGTAGGGATGGTCCTGTTGGGAATAAGGCGTTGATAGGGATGGTCCCGTTGGGGGATAAGGTGGAGGTAGGGATGGTCCTGTTGGGGAATAAGGCGTTGATAGGGATGGTCCCGTTGGGGGATAAGGTGGAGGTAGGGATGGTCCGGTTGGGGGATAAGATGGCGGTAGGGATGGTCCGGTTGGGGGATGAGGTGGCGGTAGGGATGGTCCCGTTGGGGGATAAGATGGCGGTAGGGATGGTCCGGTTGGGGGATAAGGTGGCGGTAGGGATGGTCCTGTTGGGGAATAAGGCGTTGATAGGGATGGTCCCGTTGGGGGATAAGGTGGAGGTAGGGATGGTCCGGTTGGGGGATAAGATGGCGGTAGGGATGGTCCGGTTGGGGGATGAGGTGGCGGTAGGGATGGTCCCGTTGGGGGATAAGGTGGCGGTAGGGATGGTCCGGTTGGGGGATAAGATGGCGGTAGGGATGGTCCGGTTGGGGATGAGGTGGCGATAGGGATGGTCCCGTTGGGGGATAAGGTGGCGGTAGGGATGGTCCCGTTGGGGGATGAGGTGGCGATAGGGATGGTCCCGTTGGGGATAAGGTGGCGGTAGGGATGGTCCGGTTGGGGGATGAGGTGGCGGTAGGGATGGTCCGGTTGGGGGATAAGATGGCGGTAGGGATGGTACGGTTGGGGGATGAGGTGGCGGTAGGGATGGTCCCGTTGGGGGATAAGATGGCGGTAGGGATGGTACGGTTGGGGGATGAGGTGGCGGTAGGGATGGTCCGGTTGGGGGATGAGGTGGCGGTAGGGATGGTCCCGTTGGGGGATAAGGAGCTTGATCTGAGAAGCAGCCTGGTAGAATGGTTGGGTTTACTCCTGAGGTTAACTTCCATGTCACTCTGTTCTGCTCTCCTGGGTTCTAGATCGCGGTCCAGACTCTGTGGAACATTAAGATAGCGGTGCTGGTGAAACCAGAACATGAAAACCGCATCAGTCATGTGGGAGTGTCCAGTGTTAAAACGGGTATTGCTAATACGCTGGGTAAGATCTCACTCTCGCACTCTCTCACACTAACAAACAATTCACTATATTCAAGCTGTATGTTTGTTGTTTCTTGTTGCTAGGTAACAAAGGGGCAGTGGGCGTGTCTTTCATGTTTAATGGAACTTCCTTCGGCTTTGTGAACTGTCACCTGACATCAGGCAACGAAAAGATCGGCAGGTACGCAGACACTCCTCTTCTGCATTCAAATGTAAAACTATACAGTATCACTCATTATTTGAAGTTTGACAGGACATATTAGCAGCAAACTCACTGAGGTCATAAGTAGTGTACTAAACAGGGATAGGGTGCTCTTCACCACTCTTCCTTCCCTGACCCCTGCAGGAGGAACCAGAACTACCTGGATATCCTGCGGCTGCTCTCTCTAGGAGATAAACAGCTGAGCTCCTTTGACATCTCTCTACGCTTCACACACCTCTTCTGGCTGGGAGACCTCAACTACAGGCTGGACATGGACATACAGGTACCATAACACACACAGAAACCCATGGACACACACACACACACACACACACACACAAGGAGACACATGCACAAACACACGCATGGATGCAGGCACACACACCCTCTCTCTCACTCTCTGTCTCGCTTTCTGTCCCTCTCGCTTTCTCTGTCTCGCTTTCTCTGTCTCTCTCGCTTTCTCTGTCTATCTCACTCTCTCTCGCTTTCTCTGTCTATCTCACTCTCTCTCGCTTTCTCTGTCTCTCTCGCTTTCTGTTGTTCTCGCTTTCTGTCATTCTCGCTTTCTCTGTCTCTGTCTTTCTCTCTCTCTTGCTTTCTGTCTTTCTCGCTTTCTCTGTCTTTCTCGCTTTCTCTGTCTCTTGCTTTCTGTCTTTCTCTGTCTCTCTTGCTTTCTCTGTCTCTCTCGCTTTCTGTCTTTCTCGCTTTCCCTCTTCCCCAACTGTCTCTCTCGCTCTCTCTCTCGCTTTCTCTGTCTCTCTCGCTTTCTCTGTCTCTCTCGCTTTCTCTGTCTCTCTCGCTCTCTCTGTCTCTCTCTCTCTGTCTCTCTCGCTTTCTGTCTCTCTGTCTCTCTCTTTTTCTCTCTCGCTTTCTGTCTCTCTCGCTCTCTCTCTCTCTCTCTGTCTCTCTCTGTCTCTCTCGCTTTCTGTCTTTCTGTCTCTCTCGCTATCTGTCTCTCTCTGTCTCTCGCTTTCTCTGTCTCTCTCGCTTTCTGTCTCTCTCTGTCTTTCTCTGTCTTTCTCTGTCTCTCTCTGTCTCTCTCGCTTTCTGTCTCTCTCGCTTTCTGTCTCTCTCGCTTTCTGTCTCTCTCTGTCTCTCTCGCTTTCTGTCTCTCTCGGTCTCTCTCGCTTTCTGTCTCTCTGTCTCTCTCTGTCTCTCTCTGTCTTTCTGTCTCTCTCGCTTTCTCTGTCTCTCTCTGTCTCTCTCGCTTTCTCTGTCTCTCTCTGTCTTTCTCTGTCTCTCTCGCTTTCTGTCTCTCGCTTTCTGTCTCTCGCTTTCTGTCTCTATCTTTTCTCTCTCGCTTTCCGTCTCTCTGTCTCTCTGTCTCTCTCGCTTTCTCTGTCTCTCTCGCTTTCTGTCTCTCTCGCTTTCTCTGTCTCTCTCGCTTTCTCTGTCTCTCTCGCTTTCTGTCTCTCTCTCTCTCGCTTTCTCTGTCTCTCTCACTTTCTGTCTCTCTATGTCTCTCTGTCTCTCTCTCACTTTCTGTCTCTCTATGTCTGTCTCTCTCGCTTTCTCTCTCTCTCTGTCTCTCTCGCTTTCTGTCTCTCGCTTTCTGTCTCTCTGTCTCTCGCTTTCTGTCTCTCTGTCTCTATCTTTTTCTCTCTCTCTCTGTCTCGCTCAGGAGATCCTGAACTACATCAACAGGAAAGAGTTTGATCCTTTGCTGAAGGTGGACCAGCTCAACCAGGAGAGAGAGAAGAACAAGGTGTTCCTACGCTTTGGTCAGTTACACACACACACACACACACACACACACACACACACACACACTCCTTCCCCTCATTGTCTATGCACTCTGCTGTACTCTGTGAAAGACTGTTGTAATGTGTGTTTGTGTGTCCTCTGGTACAGCGGAGGAGGAGATATCCTACCCACCCACCTACCGTTATGAACGCGGGTCGAGAGATACATACGTGTGGCAGAAACAGAAGGCCACAGGGGTACACACACTCACTCATTCACTCACTCACTCACACACACACACACACACACACTCACATAGAGCCATTATTCTCGTGAATTTTCTAGACTTTTTGGGGAGTAAACACCTAACTCAGTAAAGTGGTAATCAGCAGTAGAAACAATAAAGAAGTATGTTCTCCTGTTTCAGTAAGAGGCTGAGGCTGGAGAAACTCTCAAAACCACAGAGATGTGGATGCAAGGACTGACAATCCATGATATCAACATTATAGTTTTAACCATATTTTGAGGCGATGTAGTGTATGTTTACATTTACTTGAACAAACATAGTAAAAACAAGCTTATATTTTGGGTTCTGATGGAGTGTGACAGTTAAACTGAGACATTTCTTACTTATATTCTTCAACAATCAATGAGAACACATCATACGTTTTGAAGTACGAAAATGGATGCCCTTTTCAGCCCAACCGCTGATTGCCCCTTTTCAGCCCAACCGCTGATTGCCCCTTTTCAGCCCAACTGCTGATTGCCCTTTTCAGCCCAACCGCTGATTGCCCCTTTTCAGCCCAACTGCTGATTGCCCCTTTTCAGCCCAACCGCTGATTGCCCCTTTTCAGCCCAACTGCTGATTGCCCCTTTTCAGCCCAACCGCTGATTGCCCTTTTCAGCCCAACTGCTGATTGCCCCTTTTCAGCCCAACCGCTGATTGCCCCTTTTCAGCCCAACTGCTGATTGCCCCTTTTCAGCCCAACCGCTGATTGCCCCTTTTCAGCCCAACCGCTGATTGCCCCTTTTCAGCCCAACTGCTGATTGCCCCTTTTCAGCCCAACCGCTGATTGCCCCTTTCAGCCCAACTGCTGATTGCCCCTTTTCAGCCCAACCGCTGATTGCCCCTTTTCAGCCCAACCGCTGATTGCCCCTTTTCAGCCCAACTGCTGATTGCCCCTTTTCAGCCCAACCGCTGATTGCCCCTTTTCAGCCCAACTGCTGATTGCCCCTTTTCAGCCCAACCGCTGATTGCCCCTTTTCAGCCCAACCGCTGATTGCCCCTTTTCAGCCCAACTGCTGATTGCCCCTTTTCAGCCCAACTGCTGATTGCCCCTTTTCAGCCCAACTGCTGATTGCCCCTTTTCAGCCCAACTGCTGATTGCCCCTTTTCAGCCCAACCGCTGATTGCCCCTTTTCAGCCCAACTGCTGATTGCCCCTTTTCAGCCCAACTGCTGATTGCCCCTTTTCAGCCCAACTGCTGATTGCCCCTTTTCAGCCCAACTGCTGATTGCCCCTTTTCAGCCCAACTGCTGATTGCCCCTTTTCAGCCCAACTGCTGATTGCCCCTTTCAGCCCAACTGCTGATTGCCCTTTTCAGCCCAACTGCTGATTGCCCCTTTTCAGCCCAACTGCTGATTGCCCCTTTTCAGCCCAACTGCTGATTGCCCCTTTTCAGCCCAACTGCTGATTGCCCTTTTCAGCCCAACCGCTGATTGCCCCTTTTCAGCCCAACTGCTCATTGCCCCTTTTCAGCCCAACTGCTGATTGCCCCTTTTCAGCCCAACTGCTCATTGCCCCTTTTCAGTCCAACTGCTGATTGCCCCTTTTCAGTCCAACTGCTGATTGCCCCTTTTCAGCCCAACTGCTGATTGCCCCTTTTCAGTCCAACTACTCATTGCCCTTTTCAGCCCAACTGCTGATTGCCCCTTTTCAGCCCAACTGCTGATTGCCCCTTTTCAGCCCAACTGCTGATTGCCCCTTTTCAGTCCAACTGCTCATTGCCCCTTTTCAGCCCAACTGCTGATTGCCCCTTTTCAGCCCAACTGCTGATTGCCCCTTTTCAGCCCAACCGCTGATTGCCCCTTTTCAGCCCAACTGCTGATTGCCCCTTTTCAGCCCAACCGCTGATTGCCCCTTTTCAGCCCAACTGCTGATTGCCCCTTTTCAGCCCAACTGCTGATTGCCCTTTTCAGCCCAACTGCTGATTGCCCCTTTTCAGCCCAACTGCTGATTGCCCCTTTTCAGCCCAACTGCTGATTGCCCCTTTTCAGCCCAACTGCTGATTGCCCCTTTTCAGCCCAACTGCTGATTGCCCCTTTTCAGCCCAACTGCTGATTGCCCCTTTTCAGCCCAACTGCTGATTGCCCCTTTTCAGCCCAACTGCTGATTGCCCCTTTTCAGCCCAACTGCTGATTGCCCTTTTCAGCCCAACTGCTGATTGCCCCTTTTCAGCCCAACTGCTGATTGCCCCTTTTCAGCCCAACTGCTGATTGCCCCTTTTCAGCCCAACTGCTGATTGCCCTTTTCAGCCCAACTGCTGATTGCCCCTTTTCAGCCCAACTGCTGATTGCCCTTTTCAGCCCAACTGCTGATTGCCCTTTTCAGCCCCTTTTCAGCCCAACTGCTGATTGCCCCTTTTCAGCCCAACTGCTGATTGCCCCTTTTCAGCCCAACTGCTGATTGCCCCTTTTCAGCCCAACCGCTGATTGCCCCTTTTCAGCCTAAAATAGCATTTTAACAAATTCAGGACAAAGTACTGCCATTTCACACACAAATATACACACACACGCGTGTGCGAGCGAGCGCATACACACAGGCTCAGATGGAGAGATCTCTGGTCACGCTCATCTCTCTTCTTTCTCTCCCTCTCAGATGAGGACTAACGTCCCCTCTTGGTGTGACAGGATCCTATGGAAGTCTTACCCTGAGACTCACATTGTCTGTAACTCCTATGGTGAGTCCCTGCATCTTCAACAACTCTGTACAACAAAGAGTTGGTCTGTTTTGGAATGAGTGGCCAGTAATAAACTGGTCCTGAACATCTCTAAAAATAAGAGTATTTGGTACAAATCATTCCTTAAGTTCAGGACCTCAGCTGAATCTGGTAATGAATGGTGTGGCTGTTGAACAAGTTGAGGAGACTATTACTTGGTGTTACCTTAGATTGTAAACTGTCATGGTCAAAACACATCGATTCAATGGTTGTAAAGATGGTGAGACGTCTGTCTGTAGTAAAGAGATGCTCTGCTTTTTGACACCACACTCCACAAAGCAAGTCCTATTCTGAAACCCTCCTAAGTTCTGCAGGCTCTAGTTTCCTCTTATTTTGATTATTGTCCAGCCGTGTGGTCCAGTGCTGCAAGGAAAGACCTAGTTAAGCTGCAGTTGGTCCAGAACAGAGCGACACGTCTTGCCCTTCATTGTAATCAGAGGGCTGATGTAAATACTATACATGTCAGTCTCTCTTGGCTCAGAGTTGAGGAGAGACTGACTGCATCACTTGTTATTTTTATGAGAAACATAAACTCATAAACATAAACATAAACATAAACTCTTCTGTCCTGTGTGCCTTTAATGTTTTTTGATGTAGTTCTGTTCTTGTCTATTAATGTTCTGTATTATGTTTCATGGTTCATGTTTTGTGTTGGACCCCAGAAAGAGTAGCTGCTGCTTTTGGAACAGCTAATTGCTGTTGAAATACCAAATACCTTTATTTTTTAAATTTTTTATATTTTTTAAATGAAATCATTGTTTCCCTCTCAGGCTGTACAGATGACGTGGTGACCAGTGACCACTCCCCAGTGTTTGGTACATTTGAGGTGGGGGTCACCTCACAGTTCGTCTCCAAGAAAGGTATGGCCACTCACTGTGATGACTAGACAAGGGGGTTGATTATCTCACTATAACCCAAGGGTTTTAAACGTTGTTTCTCTCCCTGTCTCTCGCTCTCTCTCTCTCTCTCCAGGTCTGCCTAAGTCCTCTGAACAGGCCTATATAGAGTTTGAGAATATTGAGGCCATAGTGAAGACGGCCAGCAGAACCAAGTTCTTTATAGAGTTCTACTCTACCTGCCTGGAGGGTGAGACACACATGCACACACACACATGCACACACACACATGCACGCACACACATGCACGCACACACATGCACGCGCACACACACACACACACACACACACACACACACACACACACACACACACACACACACACACACACACACACACACACACACACACACACACACAAAGTTCTACTCTAGAGACTTAATGACATTTTATTTCCACACTCCCTCTCTCTCCACACTCCCTCTCTCCACACTTCCTCTCTCCCTCTCTCCACACTTCCTCTCTCCTTCTCTCTCTCTACACTTCCTCTCTCCTTCTCTCTCCACACTCCCTCTCTCCACACTTCCTCTCTCCTTCTCTCTCCACACTTCCTCTCCTCCTTCTCTCTCCTTCTCTCTCCACACTTCCTCTCTCCTTCTCTCTCTCCACACTCCCCTCTCTCTCCACACTCCCTCTCTCTCTCCACACCCTCTCTCTCCTACTCCTCTCTCTCACACTTCCTCTCTCCTCTCTCTCCACACTCTCTCTCCACACTCTCTCTCCACACTCCCTCCTCTCCACTCTCCCTCTCTCCACTCTCCCTCTCTCTCCTCTCCCTCTCTCTCCTCTCCCTCTCTCTCCCACACTCCCTCTCTCTCTCCACACTCCTCTCTCTCTACCCTTCCTCTCTCCCTCTCTCTCCACACTCCCCTCTCTCCTTCTCTCTCCACACTCCCTCTCTCCTTCTCTCTCCCCTCTCCACACTCCCTCTCTCCACACTCCCTCTCTCTCCACCTCCCTCTCTCTCCACACTCCCTCTCTCTCTACCCTTCCTCTCTCCTCTCTCTCCACACTCCCTCTCTCCTTCTCTCTCCCTCTCTCCACACTCTCTCTCTCTCACACTCCCTCTCTCCCTCTCTCTCCACTCCCTCTCTCTCTCCACACTCCCTCTCTCTCTCCACTCCCTCTCTCTCTCCACACTCTCTCTCTCTCTCCACACTCCCTCTCTCCCTCTCTCTCCACACTCCCTCTCTCCTCTCTCACACTCTCTCTCTCTCTCCACACTCCCTCTCTCTCCACACTCCCTCTCCTCCTTCTCTCTCCACACTCCTTCTCTCTCCACACTCCTTCTCTCTCCACACTCCTTCTCTCTCACTCCCTCACTCCTTCTCTCTCCACACTCCTTCTCTCTCCACACTCCTTCTCTCTCCACACTCCTTCTCTCCACACTCCTTCTCTCTCCACACTCCCTCTCTCTCTCCACACTCCCTCTCTCTCCACACTCCCTCTCTCTCTCACACCTCTCTCTCTCCACACTCCTTCTCTCTCTCCACACTCCTTCTCTCCTTCGCTCTCCACTGTCCTTCTCTCTCCACTGTCCTTCTCTCTCCACTGTCCTTCTCTCTCCACACTCCCTCTCTCTCTCCACACTCCCTCTCTCTCTCACTCCCTCTCTCTCTCCACACTCCCTCTCTCTCTCCACACTCCCTCTCTCTCTCCACACTCCCTCTCTCTCTCTCTCCACACTCCCTCTCTCCTCTCTCTCTACACTTCCTCTCTCCCTCTCTCTCTACACTTCCTCTCTCCCTCTCTCTCTACACTTCCTCTCCCTCTCTCTCTACACTTCCTCTCTCCTCTCTCTCCACACTTCCTCTCTCCCTCTCTCCACACTTCCTCTCTCCCTCTCTCTTCTCCTCTCTCTCCACACTCCTCTCTCTCTACACTTCCTCTCTCCCTCTCTCTCTACACTTCCTCTCCCTCTCTCTACACTTCCTCTCTCCCTCTCTCTACTTCCTCTCTCCCTCTCTCTCTACACTTCCTCTCTCCCTCTCTCTCTACACTTCCTCTCTCCTCTCTCTCTACACTTCCTCTCTCCCTCTCTCTCTACACTTCCTCTCTCCTCTCTCTCCACACTTCCTCTCTCCCTCCCTCCACACTTCCTCTCCCCTCTCTCTCCACACTTCCTCTCTCCCTCTCTCTCCACACTTCCTCTCTCCCTCTTCTCTCCACTCTCTCTCTCCACACTCCCTCTCCACACTCCCCTCTCTCCACACTCCCTCTCTCTCTCACACTCCCTCTCTCTCTCCACACTCCCTCTCTCTCCACACTCCCTCTCTCTCTCCACACTCCTCTCTCTCTCCACACTCCCTCTCTCTCTCCTCTCTCCTTCTCTCTCCACACTCCCTCTCTCTCTCCACACTCCCTCTCTCGCTCCACACCCTCTCTCCGTAGAGTTTAAGAAGAGTTATGAGAATGACAGTCAAAGCAGTGACAACGTCAACTTCCTGCGTGTGGGCTGGTCCAATAAGCAGCTGACCACCCTGAAGCCCCTCCTCTCTGAGATAGAATATCTCCAGGACCAACACCTGCTGCTCACCGTCAAATCACTAGATGGATACGAGTCTTATGGTACAACTGTCTGTCTGTCTGTTTGTGTTCTGTCTCCAAGTGTGTGTGTTTCAGGGTTTCCTTAAGAAATATTTGACCAGCAGCATTTTAATTTACTCGACATTTTGAGAAATTTACTGGACCCATATGCATTGGGTGCACAACCTGATTAGTGCTCAGAAACACACAAATCACATTTACATGATGGTCATTCATATTAACACAACCTGATTAGTGCTCAGAAACACAGAAATCACATTTACATGATGGTCATTCATATTAACACAACCTGATTAGTGCTCAGAAACACAGAAATCACATTTACATGATGGTCATTCATATTAACACAACCTGATTAGTGCTCAGAAACACAGAAATCACATTTACATGATGGTCATTCATATTAACACAACCTGATTAGTGCTCAGAAACACAGAAATCACATTTACATGATGGTCATTCATATTAACACAACCTGATTAGTGCTCAGAAACACAGAAATCACATTTACATGATGGTCATTCATATTAACACAACCTGATTAGTGCTCAGAAACACAGAAATCACATTTACATGATGGTCATTCATATTAACACAACCTGATTAGTGCTCAGAAACACAGAAATCACATTTACATGATGGTCATTCATATTAACACAACCTGATTAGTGCTCAGAAACACAGAAATCACATGTACATTCCTCCAGACGGTACTAGTTCCTCCAGACGGTTCTAGTTCCCCAGACGGTACTAGTTCCCCAGACGGTACTAGTTCCCCAGACTGTACTAGTTCCCCAGACGGTAGTAGTTCCTCCAGTCGGTACTAGTTCCCCAGACGGTACTAGTTCCCCCAGACGGTACTAGTTCCCCAGACGGTACTAGTTCCCCAGACGGTACTAGTTCCCCCAGACGGTACTAGTTCCTCCAGACGGTACTAGTTCCCCTGACGGAACTAGTTCCCCCTGACGGTAATAGTTCCCCCAGACGGTACTAGTTCCCCCAGGCGGTACTAGTTCCCCCAGGCGGTACTAGTTCCTCCAGAGAGTTCCTCCAGACGATACTAGTTCCTCCAGACGATACTAGTTCCTCCAGACGGTAACTACAACAGTACTAGTTCCTCCAGACGGTACTAGGTTACTATAGACGGTACTAGTTCCTCCAGACGGTACTAGTTCCTCCAGGCTGCATCAGGAAATTCTAATGAGCCTTGTGATTGGTAAAAAAAAATGTGCAGTTGTCTTTCTCTCCCTGCGGGGACAGTCAAGTCATTGGGATCAAGGCTCGCTATCTGAAAATAAAGTTGTCTCGCTCAAACACTATAGGCTTAGGTCGATTACTGCAACATTGAAATGTACAGAGATGTATCTGAAATGCAGCCAAACACATCAACAACCGTTGTTTTATATAGCTTAATAACAAGACAGTACTAGTTCCTCCAGACGGTACTAGTTCCTCCAGACGGTACTAGTTCCCCCAGACGGTACTAGTTCCTCCAGACGGTACTAGTTCCTCCAGACGGTACTAGTTCCTCCTGACGGTACTAGTTCCTCCTGACGGTACTAGTTCCTCCAGACGGTACTAGTTCCTCCAGACGGTACTAGTTCCCCCAGACGGTACTAGTTCCCCCAGACGGTACTAGTTCCTCCAGACGGTACTAGTTCCTCCAGACGGTACTAGTTCCTTCAAAGAGTTCCTCCAGACGGTACTAGTTCCTCCTGACGGTACTAGTTCCCCCTGACGGTACTAGTTCCTCCTGACGGTACTAGTTCCTCCTGACGGTTCTAGTTCCTCCTGATGGTACTAGTTCCTCCAGACGGTACTAGTTCCTCCAGACAGTAACTACAACATTACTAGTTCCTCCAGACGGTACTAGTTCCTCCAGAGTTCCTCCAGACGGTACTAGTTCCCCCAGGCGGTACTAGTTCCTCCAGACGGTACTAGTTCCCCAGACGGTACTAGTTCCTCCAGACGGTACTAGTTCCCCAGCGAGTTCCTCCAGATGGTACTAGTTCCTCCAGACAGTAACTACAACAGTACTAGTTCCTCCAGACAATACTATACTGTATGGTACAGCCATAAAATAACTACCCTGGTCGGTTTAGTGGGCTTTGACACTCTTATGTAGGTGTTATAACCAGCCATATAGTAACTACCCTGGTAGGTTTAGTGGGCTTTGACACTCTTATGTAGGTATATATAGTAACTACCCTGGTAGGTTTAGTGGGCTTTGACACTCTTATGTAGGTATATATAGTAACTACCCTGGTAGGTTTAGTGGGCTTTGACACTCTTATGTAGGTATATATAGTAACTACCCTGGTAGGTTTAGTGGGCTTTGACACTCTTATGTAGGTATATATAGTAACTACCCTGGTAGGTTTAGTGGGCTTTGACACTCTTATGTAGGTATATATAGTAACTACCCTGGTAGGTTTAGTGGGCTTTGACACTCTTATGTAGGTATATATAGTAACTACCCTGGTAGGTTTAGTGGGCTTTGACACTCTTACGTAGGTATATATAGTAACTAACCTGGTAGGTTTAGTGAGCTTTGACACTCTTATGTAGGTGTTATAACCAGCCATATAGTAACTACCCTGGTAGGTTTAGTGGGTTTTGACACTCTTATGTAGGTATATATAGTAACTACCCTGGTAGGTTTAGTGGGCTTTGACACTCTTACGTAGGTATATATAGTAACTAACCTGTTAGGTTTAGTGGGCTTTGACACTCTTATGTAGGTGTTATATAGTAACTAACCTGGTAGGTTTAGTGGGCTTTGACACTCTTATGTAGGTATATATAGTAACTACCCTGGTAGGTTTAGTGGGCTTTGACACTCTGATGTAGGTATATATAGTAACTACCCTGGTAGGTTTAGTGGGCTTTGACACTCTGATGTAGGTATATATAGTAACTACCCTGGTAGGTTTAGTGGGCTTTGACACTCTTACGTAGGTATATATAGTAACTACCCTGGTAGGTTTAGTGGGTTTTGACACTCTTATGTAGGTATATATAGTAACTACCCTGGTAGGTTTAGTGGGCTTTGACACTCTTACGTAGGTATATATAGTAACTACCCTGGTAGGTTTAGTGGGCTTTGACACTCTTACGTAGGTATATATAGTAACTAACCTGGTAGGTTTAGTGGGCTTTGACACTCTTATGTAGGTGTTATATAGTAACTAACCTGGTAGGTTTAGTGGGCTTTGACACTCTTATGTAGGTATATATAGTAACTACCCTGGTAGGTTTAGTGGGCTTTGACACTCTTACGTAGGTGTTATAACCAGCCATAAAATAACTAACCTGGTTATTTTCATCCTGCGATGAAATGGGTCATTAAGATTCGACATATGTAATGTAAATGTTTGTTCCATAATGCGATTAGTGGAAAACACAAGTGACGGAGATGAAATGTATAGAGAGGGGAGATCTGAAGAGACAACAACTAACATGAAATGTATAGAGAGGGGAGATCTGAAGAGACAACAACTAACATGAAATGTATAGAGAGGGGAGATCTGAAGAGGCAACAACTAACATGAAATGTATAGAGAGGGGAGATCTGAAGAGACAACAACTAATATGAAATGTATAGAGAGGGGAGATCTGAAGAGGCAACAACTAACATGAAATGTATAGAGAGGGGAGATCTGAAGAGACAACAACTAATATGAAATGTATAGAGGGGAGATCTGAAGAGACAACAACTAACATGAAATGTATAGAGAGGGGAGATCTGAAGAGACAACAACTGACATGAAATGTATAGAGAGGGGAGATCTGAAGAGACAACAACTAACATGAAATGTATAGAGAGGGAGATCTGAAGAGGCAACAACTAATATGAAATGTATAGAGAGGGGGAGATCTGAAGAGGCAACAACTGACATGAAATGTATAGAGAGGGAGATCTGAAGAGGCAACAACTAACATGAAATGTATAGAGAGGGGAGATCTGAAGAGGCAACAACTAACATGAAATGTATAGAGAGGGAGATCTGAAGAGGCAACAACTAACATGAAATGTATAGAGAGGGGAGATCTGAAGAGGCAACAACTGACATGAAATGTATAGAGAGGGAGATCTGAAGAGGCAACAACTAACATGAAATGTATCGAGATGAATATATCTGTTTGAAATGTATAGAGGGGGAGATCTGAAGAGGCAACAACTAACATCAATCAATCAATCAATCAATCAAATTTGATTTATATAGCCCTTCGTACATCAGCTGATATCTCAAAGTGCTGTACAGAAACCCAGCCTAAAACCCCAAACAGCAAGCAATGCAATGGAGTAGAAGCACGGTGGCTAGGAAAACTCCCTAGAAAGGCCAAAACCTAGGAAGAAACCTAGAGAGGAACCAGGCTATGTGGGGTGGTCAGTCCTCTTCTGGCTGTGCCGGGTGGAGATTATAACCGAACATGGCCAAGATGTTCAAATGTTCATAAATGAATAATAATAAGGCAGAACAGTTGAAACTGGAGCAGCAGCACAGTCAGGTGGACTGGGGACAGCAAGGAGTCATCATGTCAGGTCGTCCTGGGGCACGGTCCTTGGGCTCAAGTCCTCCGAGAGAGAGAAAGAAAGAGAGAATTTGAGAGAGCATATGTGGGTGGCCAGTCCTCTTCTGGCTGTGCCGGGTGGAGATTATAACAGAACATGGCCAAGATGTTCAAATGTTCATAAATGACCAGCATGGTCAAATAATAGTAAGGCAGAACAGTTGAAACTGGAGCAGCAGCATGGCCAGGTGGACTGGGGACAGCAAGGAGTCATCATGTCAGGTAGTCCTGGGGCATGGTCCTAGGGCTCAGGTCAGTTGAAACTGGAGCAGCAGCATGGCCAGGTGGACTGGGGACAGCAAGGAGCCATCATGTCAGGTAGTCCTGGGGCATGGTCCTAGGGCTCAGGTCCTCCGAGAGAGAGAAAGAAATAAGGAGAGAATTAGAGAACGCACACTTAGATTCACACAGGACACCGAATAGGACTGAGAATTACTCAGATATAACAAACTGACCCTAGCCCCGACACAAACTACTGCAGCATAAATACTGGAGGCTGAGACAGGAGGGCTCAGGAGACACTGTGGCCCCATCCGAGGACACCCCGGACAGGGCCAAACAGGAAGGATAATACCCCACCCACTTTGCCAAAGCACAGCCCCCACACCACTAGAGGGATATCTTCAACCACCAACTTACCATCCTGAGACAAGGCTGAGTATAGCCCACAAAGATCTCCGCCACGGCACAACCTAAGGGGGGCGCCAACCCAGACAGGATGACCACAACAGTGAATCAACCCACTCAGGTGACGCACCCCCTGCAGGGACGGCATGAGAGAGCCCCAGTAAGCCAGTGACTCAGCCCCTGTAATAGGGTTAGAGGCAGAGAATCCCAGTGAAAGAGGGGAACTGGCCAGGCAGAGACAGCAAGGGCGGTTCTTTGCTCCAGAGCCTTTCCGTTCACCTTCACACTCCTGGGCCAGACTACACTCAATCATATGACCCACTGAAGAGATGAGTCTTCAGTAAAGACTTAAAGGTTGAGACCGAGTTTGTGTCTCTGACATGGGTAGGCAGACCGTTCCATAAAAATGGAGCTCTATAGGAGAAAGCCCTGCCTCCAGCTGTTTGCTTTGAAATTCTAGGGACAATTAGGAGGCCTGCGTCTTGTGACCGTAGCGTACGTGTAGGTATGTACGGCAGGACCAAATCAGAAACATGAAATGTATAGAGAGGGGAGATCTGAAGAGGCAACAACTAACATGAAATGTATAGAGAGGGGAGATCTGAAGAGGCAACAACTGACATGAAATGTATAGAGAGGGGAGATCTGAAGAGGCAACAACTAACATGAAATGTATCGAGAGATGAATATATCTGTTTGAAATGTATAGAGGGGAGATCTGAAGAGGCAACAACTAACATCAATCAATCAATCAATCAATCAAATTTGATTTATATAGCCCTTCGTACATCAGCTGATATCTCAAAGTGCTGTACAGAAACCCAGCCTAAAACCCCAAACAGCAAGCAATGCAATGGAGTAGAAGCACGGTGGCTAGGAAAAACTCCCTAGAAAGGCCAAAACCTAGGAAGAAACCTAGAGAGGAACCAGGCTATGTGGGTGGTCAGTCCTCTTCTGGCTGTGCCGGGTGGAGATTATAACAGAACATGGCCAAGATGTTCAAATGTTCATAAATGAATAATAATAAGGCAGAACAGTTGAAACTGGAGCAGCAGCACAGTCAGGTGGACTGGGGACAGCAAGGAGTCATCATGTCAGGTCGTCCTGGGGCACGGTCCTTGGGCTCAAGTCCTCCGAGAGAGAGAAAGAAAGAGAGAATTTGAGAGAGCATATGTGGGGTGGCCAGTCCTCTTCTGGCTGTGCCGGTGGAGATTATAACAGAACATGGCCAAGATGTTCAAATGTTCATAAATGACCAGCATGGTCAAATAATAGTAAGGCAGAACAGTTGAAACTGGAGCAGCAGCATGGCCAGGTGGACTGGGGACAGCAAGGAGTCATCATGTCAGGTAGTCCTGGGGCATGGTCCTAGGGCTCAGGTCAGTTGAAACTGGAGCAGCAGCATGGCCAGGTGGACTGGGGACAGCAAGGAGCCATCATGTCAGGTAGTCCTGGGGCATGGTCCTAGGGCTCAGGTCCTCCGAGAGAGAGAAAGAAATAAGGAGAGAATTAGAGAACGCACACTTAGATTCACACAGGACACCGAATAGGACTGGAGAATTACTCCAGATATAACAAACTGACCCTAGCCCCCCGACACAAACTACTGCAGCATAAATACTGGAGGCTGAGACAGGAGGGCTCAGGAGACACTGTGGCCCCATCCGAGGACACCCCGGACAGGGCCAAACAGGAAGGATAATACCCCACCCACTTTGCCAAAGCACAGCCCCACACCACTAGAGGGATATCTTCAACCACCAACTTACCATCCTGAGACAAGGCTGAGTATAGCCCACAAAGATCTCCGCCACGGCACAACCCAAGGGGGGCGCCAACCCAGACAGGATGACCACAACAGTGAATCAACCCACTCAGGTGACGCACCCCCTGCAGGGACGGCATGAGAGAGCCCCAGTAAGCCAGTGACTCAGCCCCTGTAATAGGGTTAGAGGCAGAGAATCCCAGTGGAAAGAGGGGAACTGGCCAGGCAGAGACAGCAAGGGCGGTTCTTTGCTCCAGAGCCTTTCCGTTCACCTTCACACTCCTGGGCCAGACTACACTCAATCATATGACCCACTGAAGAGATGAGTCTTCAGTAAAGACTTAAAGGTTGAGACCGAGTTTGTGTCTCTGACATGGGTAGGCAGACCGTTCCATAAAAATGGAGCTCTATAGGAGAAAGC